>NC_079438.1:58531346-58758846 GCF_903798145.1 Danio aesculapii
ATCACCTGATGTGATTTCGCAGGTAAGAATTCACCAAGCTTGAACTTTCGAATGCAGTGAAATGTGAAACTTGTCGCGCGTGCTTGTGTTTCTGGTCTTCTGCATTTGCATCCCTATGAATGGAAGTCTATGAAACAAAAAGTGCAGTGTGATCATGGCTTTATAATAGAAGTATTTTTATTATGATCTTTATAAAAGAAGTTTTACCTACTATTACTAGTTTAACAAACTATTAAGATTATCTAAAATTAGTTTGACAAATATCTGTATACTGGAATGGAGGTGAGTTGTTCTTACTTTTTTTCTTGACCAAAACATGCTCTCACTTTATTAGTACTGTGTAAACATCATCTATTTTACATAGATATCAAAATAAATTGAAATTATTGTGTGTTTTATGATATGCTGTAATAAATTTAAACGTTATTATGATTTACCACATATATGTAAACATTACATGAAACATTAGCTCATGAAAATTGACTTGAAAGTCCTGAAAAAGTCATGTATGAACCCTGTTCTGACCACCAGTGTAGTAAACTCATCATGGGTTAATGAGCAGCGCAGACTGAACTGTGAAGGTGGAGCTGGTTTATCTCTGTTTGCAGAGTTATTTCATTTACTTTGTTATAAGCAACAGGCACGTGCAGAAGGGGGGTTTGGGTGCTTGAGCATCTGCCCTTTTTACTTGGAGACAAAGTTCATCCTTAAAATGAAAGTGCCCCCTCCTTTGCGCATGGAGGCTCTGCAGCTTCGCCATCAACCAGTGCCCCAAGTTGTTAACAAGCACCAGTTTTGCCTTCAAATTGTTTTTTAAATGAACAGCCAACTTTCTGTGGACAGTAATTGCTCTGTGTGTTATTCTACTGTGCTGCTGAGGAGTAGATGATGTTTGCAGCACTGAATGATGACGCATGTTGCTTGAAGATTAGATCTGATTCACATGTGGACAAAAAAATCTGATTCATTTGCCTGCAGTGTGAATGTAGCCTAAATCTTACTTTATTCCATCTAGTTGGCAAGAAAATAAATCTCATTTGATGATTTCATTCAATTTAACTTAATGTACTAACATGAAATCTTAAATAAATATGATAAAACTCTCATGTACAGTATATTATTAGCCTCTTGAACAATATTAGGTTTGAATTGTCTAAGATCAAACCACTGTTATACAATGACTTGCTTAATTACCCTAACTTTACCCTAATTAACCTAGTTAAGCCTTTAAATGTCACTAAGCTGAATAGAAGTGTCTTGAAGAATATCTAGTCTAATATTATTTACTGTCATGACAAAGAGAAAATAAATCAGTTATTAGAAATGAATTATTAAAACTATTATGATTAGAAATGTGTTGAAAAAATCTCTCCTTTAAGTGAAGTTTCATAAACTAATTTGGAGAGGAGCACGTGATATGATTGAGCACATCTGGCCGCTCATTTGTAATCAGTAATAATCCAATCAGAGTGATCCTAGTCTACTATAAATTGATCATTTTCTCCCTACTGCTCTATCTTCGTTTGGAAGAATCCCCCCTTCCACCCCATCTCCTCCTTTTTCTCCCTTTTCTCAAGGGGGAGCTCTCGAGACCTAGCTGATCTCGGATCTCCTGATATGCTTATCGACCCGGCGGGAGCCCTGGGCTCAAATATCTCCGAGCTCAGGGTTCTCTCCCGGGACAGCATGCCAAACCTGCTTTAAACGCCGAGCATATCTAATGGCAACTCTTGAAACCGAAATTGGGGAAAATATATAAAAAAATTCTAATTGAACAAGAGGGCGAATACATCTGACTTGAGCTGTATTTCTGTGTGTCTAATCATATTTTATGTCTCTCCACAGACTCTCAGAAACCAAAACGGGACGGAAAGAAGAAGGAGCGAAACCCCACAGACTAGAGGAGGAAAACTCCTGAAGCGTCTCCTCCTGCCTCCTGAAGACGCTTCCTATTCCTCGTGCTATATTTTTAGATCTTTTGTAGCTTTCATTTACAGCTCACCCCGTACTAAATAAGAGATGAAGACGAACACAAATGAATCTACTAAAATCTTCAGCACAATCTGAGATGATGATGGACAGAACGCACAACTGAAGGAGTGTGTTTCTTTTCATTGATGAGTGTGTGTTTAATCGGCCTCGTCCAGCAGCGTCTTCAACTAGAGTGTGAAGCAGAAGTTTTACATTAGTAGAGAATTATTAATGCAGCATTTGGTCATTGATTTGTGCAGGACTGATTATTAATATCTGATGCTTCTGAAACACCCCTGCATGTTTAACAGTGAAATAAAACAAATGTACTATTGAAGACTTAATTTTTCGAATATATTCACAAGTGCTGTTTAACAGAGCAAAGACATTTTTACAACCCAGTCTCACTCTGAAAACGTAACTCTATATACATTTCTGGAGATCGCAAAATATGTCCCAGGAGGTGTTTTCTTGCAGGTTTTGTTTTCGCAAATCCACCAGAGGCCGCTGTGTACACTTTTTCAGATCTCAAATTTCTCTCTCGAGTGCCATTCATGCCTGCTGTTCTCACATAAATCCACCAGAGGCCGCTGTCGACTGACTGACCAATCGATGGACTGACCCACCCTCCTCCTCCCCTAAACCCGACCGACAGTTTTCAAAAGCAATCCAGAAAAAGAAAAGCCCTCGCCTGATTTTTACCACGTTTTCAGATTTTACCACATTCTCACCCTGTTATTTACTTGTTTATTTTATTTTTTAGCTTCTGTTTTTGTCTTACCTGCTTTCTGGAACCGTTCTTCGTCTGACTTGAACCCTGTCATCATGGTCAACTCCTCTCTGCTTCTCAAGTCTGTTGACGCACATGTTGAGCTACTGGACACACTGGTAACAGTGGGAAAGCCTTCCATACGGAGGTAAACAGTCAGCCGGTAAGCATGAAAAGGAACGGCATCATACCGCCCCATATCGTTCATTTTAAAGATGAAATGTAGCCATACGTACCTCTGGCTACAAAATTCACGATCTCCAAAAATGTATTCAGAATAAGCCTATGTTTCATTTTTTATAGTATTCATTCATTCATTTTCCCTCAGCTTAGTCTCTATTTCAGAGGCCGCCACAGTGGAATGAACCGCCAACTAATCCAGCATATGTTTTACGCAGCCGATTCCCTTCCAGATGCAACCCAGTACTGGGAAACACCCATTCACACTCATACACTACGTTTAGTTTATTCAATTCCCCTATAGCGCATGTGTTTGGACTGTGGGGAAACCAGAGCACTCGAACCAGCGACCTTCTTGCTGTGAGGTGAAAGTGTTGTTTCTTTTAGTTTTGCTGGAATAAAATTATTATTTACATTTTTTAAAATAATTTAAATAAAAGGTCAATATTATTAGCCCCCTCACGTGAAATTTAAATTATTTTTCTAATATTTCTCAACAAGAAACAATTTTCTAAGTGTTGCCTATTATTCTGGATAATTTCTTCTGGATAAAATCTCTTTTCTTTAAGTTTGGCTAAAATAAAAGCTGATTTTACATTTTATTATTAGCCCCTTTTTTCGATTGTCTGCAAAACAAACCATTGTTGTCCAAGAACTTGCCTAATCAACCAAACTTGCCTAATTAACCTAATTAAGCCTTTAAATTAAACTTTAACTGAATACTATCCTGCAAAATAAAATTTGTTCTGCCATCTTAAAGACAAAAGAAATTAGTTATTAACATGTTATATTTAGAAATGTTCTCCCTGTTAAACACAACCCAGGCTCATTCTGAATATGCACCCCAATATACATTTCTGGAGAATGCTAAATATGTCCCAGGAGCTACGTTTATTTGCAGTTTTTGTTTTCGTGAATCCACCAGAGGCCAATTTTTGTGCTTTTTCAGATCACAAATTTCTCTCGGTTGTGCCAATCAAGCCTGCTGTTCTCACGTAAATCCACCAGAGGCCACTGTCGACTGACTGACTGATATCCCCACCCACCTTCTTCCCTAAACCCAACCAATAGTGTTTTCAAAATCAGTGATTGACCCCCTCGTTCTAACCCTACTATTTAATTGTTTATTTTATTTTTTGACTTTTGTTTTACCTGCTTTCTGGAACTGTTCTTCAGTGGACTCAAACCTTGTCGGTCAACTCCGCTCTGCGTCTCAAGTCTGCATGTTGAGCTATTGGACTAACTGGTAACAGCGGAAAAGCCGTCCACATGGAGGTAAGCGGTCAGCTGTTAAGTGTGAAAAGTAACGGCATCATACCTCCCTGTATCATTTGTTTTAAAGATGAAATGTAGCCATACGTTCCTGTGGGTACATAATAACGCGTTCTTCAGATATGTATATAGGGCTACGTTTTCAGAGTGAGCCTATGTTGGTTAAACAGCACTTGAGAAATATGTTTAACAGAATTCAAAGCTCATCTTTAACTGTACTGTATGTTTAACAGTGTCTTTAAACATTCCAATTCCATTTGAATTCCAAAATAGAACGCTGCGTCCTGTTTGGAAGCGCAGTTCCAGTTAAGTTTTAAATTTGGAACACATTCTAAATTCCGTCCAGCTGGAGGATCAAAGAGAAACACGCTTAAACTGAAACTAATGCTGTGAATGTGAGATAGAGTCTGTGCTGTTGTAACAATAAAGACATTAATAATTCCTTTCCATTCACAAGTGAGCGTTTCGTTTGTTGAATAATCACACTGCAGGACAGTTACTCATCATAACACCTTTATTGGCTAGAACTCCTCTTCAAAATGATATCTCACAATACAGCAAATCTTATAAATACACTTCATGTTCATCGACAATCTCCTTTCAGTGCCCTAATAAAGATCAATAACATTCATATTTATTAATAAACACATGTATTTACAGCTCATCTGTGCTACACATATAGACTATATAGTATAATACAAACAGTAAGCTGATAACAAACCACACGTCTACTGATGGAAGCCACAAAATCACGGTGAACAGAAGCACGTGACACACGGCAGCGATGGAAAACGAAGCCTATTTAATATTTACACCCTCATCTGTACAAACATCACCCACTGAAAAATCTTTTTTATTTGGTATACAGGTGAAAACACACCTTCTGTGCTTCAGTGAGCGTCCACACACGAGGAGCTGCTCTGTGTGTGCTGATTTACTCTTTATTTTTATTTTTTTATGGACACTGTTTTTGTTTTTCACTGCACTTTAAGTCATTTAAAACTGTGTTTCTCAACCACATTTCTGAAGGAACACCAGCACTGCATGTTTTGTCTGTCACACCCATCTTTCAGTCTCTGCTAATGAGCTAATGATCTGAATCAGGGGTCTTTGGTTAAGGAGACATGGAAAATGTGCAGAGCTGGTGGTCCTCCAGGAGCGTGGTTGAGAAACACAGATCTAGAACATGTATGTGAACACACTCTTAGAGCCAAAACGTACTTTTCGTAGTTCATTTGTTCTTGAGATTAAAAAAATAATTACAAATATTGCAAGATAATTGTGTATTTTCACAGCAACACACAAGAATTGAAGCAAATAAAGAAACCATTTAGGCTTTAAATCTGAACAAATTCCTGTAAAACCATAGGGAGACTGTCTTATGATCATCAATATTGCGTTATTTTAATAAAAAAAATGCATTAAATGAATCTAAAATATTATTACAATTTAAAATATCACTATTTTACCCCAGATATTGTTAGTTTTTTATTGTCATGTTTATTAAAATTACATTTTAAATTAAATACTTGTGTTAAATGCTAATAATATTGCACTATTATTACCGTAGCTATTTTTTCCTTTTGTTTTTTAGGTTGGGGTGAGCACATATATATCAAAAAACATTTGTATAGCTCATTTTTTTTCTTGTATTTTGTAGTTTTCTTTGGGAAATGTGTCAGAATAGTGAGTCATTGTGGAGAAAATAATAAAACAACTGGTTTATTTTGTTTGTTGCAGTGTGCTCGCAACACCAACGTCATGTGTTTGATTCCAAATTAACAAAAGAGCTTGTAAAATGCATCTAAAGGTAAATATTCTCACGGTCACCAGCGATCCAGCCTGAGCAGATCGCTGGTATATACACTGATCAATCTTTGACAATCCTCCAGCATTGTGTATGCAATCAGTCAGGATCAGGAACAGCTGTGTGTGTGGTGCATGACTGGACCTTGTAGTCCATGTAATGATGGATTTGTATGCAATCAGTCAGGATCAGGAACAGCTGTGTGTGTGTGGTGCATGACTGGACCTTGTAGTCTATGTAATGATGGATTTGTATGCAATCAGTCAGGATCAGGAACAGCTGTGTGTGTGTGGTGCATGACTGGACCTTGTAGTCTATGTAATGATGGATTTGTATGCAATCAGTCAGGATCAGGAACAGCTGTGTGTGTGTGGTGCATGACTGGACCTTGTAGTCTATGTAATGATTCATTTGTATGCAATCAGTCAGGATCAGGAACAGCTGTGTGTGTGTGGTGCATGACTGGACCTTGTAGTCTATGTAATGATGGATTTGTATGCAATCAGTCAGGATCAGGAACAGCTGTGTGTGTGTGGTGCATGACTGGACCTTGTAGTCTATGTAATGATTCATTTGTATGCAATCAGTCAGGATCAGGAACAGCTGTGTGTGTGTGGTGCATGACTGGACCTTGTAGTCCATGTAATGACGGATTTGTAGTCCATTACCGATCAGTGCTTATACTGTTCCAGCGATCTGCTCAGGCTGGATCGCTGGTGACCGTGACAGATATCATCATTCCACATGTATAAATACAGATGTCTCGTGGTTTTGGTGGAAACTCTACCGCCGCCTGGAGGACGGAGGGTTTGTAGTGTGTACTTTTGTGTTTGGTCTTCATAGATCTCTTTCTTTCAAGCAAACCATTCATAAAAAAGGTAGTCTATATATAACTTTGAAGTCCACAGACTGCTTCAGTTTCAATGGCCAGCATTCAAAGGTAAGTCTAGAAGAGATACAGCTGTGGATACTCGCGTCAATACAGCATTTATTGAGATGCAGTACATTACTGTGAGGGGTAATGAGTATTTTAATAAATATTATGAATAATATTTGACGTAATTGCTGTTAACATTATTGTGATTGATGGGATAGACGTTAATAAAATGTAATTAATGGGTAATTTAATTAACAATCGTCTCGTTAACTTTTGAACGCAGCTGTATCCTCTCTAACAACAACAGCAAATCCTCGCGATTTATGGGATACAGCTGCGGGGACTCAAATTATAGCATTTTTTTTTTATAACACTACACCAATAATTTATATTTTTACATTACTGTGATAAGCGGTAGGGCTAGGTTCGGGGTGGGGGTGGGGGTAAGCATTAATAAAATACAATTTAATAGGTAATTTAATAAATAATCGTCTTGTTAACTTCTAGATGCAGCTGTATCCCTTATTACAACAACCTCAGCAAATCGTCACGTCTAATGGGATACAGCTGCGGATACTCACATCAGTACTTACATTTACATTTAGTCATTTAGCAGACGCTTTTATCCAAATCGACTTACAAATGAGGACAAGGAAGCAATTTACACAACTATAAGAGCAGCAGTGAACAAGTGCTATAGACAAGTTTCAGGTGTAACTTCAGGTAACTTCCTTGCGTTACTTTTGTGACACTACAATAATAATTAACTGTATGAATAATAATTGCTTTAACTTCTGCTTTTACATTACTGTGATAACTGGGGTTAGAGTTACAGTAGGGGTAGACGTTAATAAAATGCAATTAACGTGTAATTTAATAAATAATATGAATGATACTCAGTATAATTATTGTTTTACATTACTGTGATGGTTGGGATTAGGGTATCGTAAACGTTAGTAAAACACAATTAATGGGTGATTTAATAAATAATTACGTTAATTTACGACCGCAGCTGTATCCCTTCTAGTAACAACCCCAGCAAATTCTCGCGTTTTCTGGGATACAGCTGCGGAAACTGACGTCAACACAGCATAATTTTTGAGAATAATTCATATTTTACATTACTATGAATGTTGGCGTAGGGGTAGACGTTATTAAAATACAACGAATGGGTAATTTAATAAATGAAATAATTATCGTTATCTTTCCGGCGCAGCTGTATCCCTTCAAGCAACTACCCCAGCACTTTGCGCTCTTTGGGGATACAGCTGTGGATACTCTCATCAATATAGCATTTTTTTGTGACACTGTAGAACAATAATTCATATTTGTACATTCCTATGAGGGTTGGGGTATCGTAAAAGTTAATAAAAAACACAATTAATGGGTAATTTAATAAATAATATAAATAAGTATCGTTAACCTTCCGGCCGCAGCTGTATCCCTTCTAGCAGCAAATCCTCGTGCTCTATTCCTCAATGCACTTGTATGGCTTCATTCAGCTCAATCCTTCACATAACTCTCACTGATCGCTTTATATTATTGAGGGGTTTTATGTGTCTATTAAAAGACATTATACAAAAGTCAACTGTGTTGTTATTTTGTCTGGTGTGGCGCGTCGTTTACACCATAGATTTGAGTTAGCGCGCGCACATTGATGGCCAAATTATTATTAACTGCATTTAAAACGCACAAACATTAAATTACATACAATATTACACACACACACACACACACACACACACACACACACACTCGAGGTGCTCCAGGGACGCCTGTGATGAACTCGCTCAATGTGTCTCTCTTTCACACACACACACACACACTGTACACCCACACTGCGCGCGCGCACACACACACACACACACATCAGATATTATTACTACATGTCTGCGTTGGTCTTTCACTAATCCTACAAAAACAATCACATGCACACAAACACTTCAGGTTTAAAAACACGAGGGGAAATTAATAAATAGCAAACATCCACATTTAAAACACTAAAACTAAGATTTCACTGTATTTCCTACAGTTAAAGTAGAGTAGAAAATACATTTAAGCCCTTTTATATTCATTGTGCTGTCAGTTACATCATGAAGAGAGAGGATGATGAAGATGATGATGGTTATTAGTGTGTTTAAGGTATGATTTTTCTCCAAAATGTAAATAAATCGTTTGTTTTTTTGTATGTGAATATACACATATGTGTGCATAATAATCTAAATAAGAACTCAATTTTCTGAGTAAATAACTAATATAATGGCATAAAATGAATTATACTTCATATCAATGATAAACTGTTCTTACATCAAGACTATGGTACAGTTGGTGATGCTGATTTTGCACAAATGTCCTATTTATGATCATATTTCTCCAATATGGCAAATCTAAGAGCTGTGATTTCCAAAGGAGAAACGTCAGATGATATTTACTTGAGATTAAACAGGATTCAAGTTACTTTACTATGGTTTTACACCTGAAAGCTTGATTTATTTCTTAATTGGGTTCATCCAGAGGCTGACCTGAAATGTGATTGGCCACCTTGGGTGTCAGTCATAAACTCTAAACTATGATTGGCTGATCATTTAGTGCCCCAGGTGGAGCTTTATTGCTTTGGCAGGAAGAGATCAGAGATGAGTGGAGTACTCTGATTCACTTGTACAGCATTGAGAATGTAAGTGTATCTAAACCTATAAACAGCAGCTTTGTTATCAGCTAAATGTCTAGTTGTCTGGTTAGTGCACTACAAAGACTAAAAACCTGATGAGGAGAGTCTGGCAGTGACCTACAGTGAGATTAAACAGGGGAAACTTGTGTTTTTATCACACACACTTGCTGTTATGTGTGTTTACTTAGTCTAGATGGACTCATGTATGTATGTGTTATGTGTGTGTTTACTTAGTCTATATCAGAGATGCCCAAGCTAGGGCCTGTGAGCCAAAGTTGGCCCATGGTAAGCTTTGATTTGGCCCACCATCCCATCTGGTTATCTGTTTGTTTGTTTGTTTGTTTGTTTGTTTGTCAAAAGCTACCTAAATTAAATGTTTCAATATTGTAAATTAATTAGATTTAGCTTAAATGTACTGCACACCGTCACCTGATGGATAGAGGACAATGCACAGACTTGGTGAGCAAATCAAGGCAAAGGCAGATTCTGCTCGACTAGTTAAATTCCACTGTTTACTGTGATGTTTTTATTGCAGTAAGTCATCATTTTAAAAGTTATGCTGGATTACTTAATATGATTTAAAGTTTTTCACATTTATTTTTAGATATTATGAAATATGTTAGGAAATTACCCATGGAGACTCTAATGTAATATAGTTTTACCTTCGACACGCGGCTCATAATCATATTTGATATTCGGCCCTTTATATGAAAAAGTTTGGGCACCCCTGGTCTAGATGAACTCGTGTGTGTATGTGTGTGTGTGTGTGTGTGTGTTATGTGTGTGTGTTTACTTAGTTTAGATGAGAGATATTTCTGTAAATCACAAATATTACTTGAATTATTTCAAATATGACTTAATTATTAATTATTTTCTTCCATTGGTTGAGTTACACACCATATATATATATATATATATATATATATATATATATATATATATATATATATATATATGTGTATATGTGTGTGTATATAATATCAAATTGTAATTGTTTGGTTTTATTTAAGTTTTGCTAAAAATAAATAAATAAATCTTTGAGACATTTTGCAATGATTTGCAGAAGACACTATAGTTCTTAAACCAATAAATAGATAAATAAATCACATTCATTCATTCATTTTCTTTTCGGCTTAGTCCCTTTATTAATCTGGGTTCACCACAGCGGAATGAACCGCCAACTTATCCAGCTTATGTTCTACGCAGCGAATGCACTTCCAGCTGCAACCCATCTCTGGGAAACATCCATACACACTGATTCACACTCATACACTACAGACAATTTAGCCTCCCCAATTCACCTGTACCTCATGTCTTTGGACTGTGGGGGGGAACCAGAGCACCCGGAGGAAACCCACGCGATTGAAGGGGAACATGCAAACTACATACTGAAACGCCAACTGACTCAGCTGAGGCTCGAACCAGCGACCTTCTTGCTGTGAGGCGACAGCACTACCTACTGCGTCACTGTGTCGCCCGGCAATAAATCACATATACATACTAAAAATAATGCATACTTAGTTGGGTCTTTTTTGGTAAGGTTCAGATTACTGTAATTCCCTTTGTTTCTGAGTGCATGTGTGTGTGTGTGTGTGTGTGTGTGTGAGGACGAGCACTAAACAACAGCCATCAGGGCTCCGGCGGTGTGTGTGACCCCTGGGAACACAGTGGCTTTTTACAGGTGACATCCGTTCGCTGGAGTCCCTGTGGAGCTTTTAGACCCTGTAAAGATCATCTTATCTGGCGTCACACACTCTCAGAGCTTATCCCTCACTGAAGGCCGGCTGAAAGTGTGTGTGGGCCATTTAAGGCCGGGGTCACAGGAGGAATGAGCCCCATGTTAACATCACACCTGCACTATCAGCATCTCTCACCACCTCTGACCTCTCAAAGTCATCACCAGACCAACATTTTCCTTCAGAGTAGTTTCTTTATTCCTCAGGGGAATGAACCGCCAACTTGTCCAGCATATGTTTTACACAGCAGATGCCCTTCTAGCTGCAACCCAGCACTGGGAAACACACATACACTACAAGCAATTTAGTTTATCAATTCTCCTATAGCACATGTGTTTGGACTGTGGGGGAAACCGGAGCACCCGGAGGAAACCCACGCCAACACAGGGAGAACATGCAAACTCCACACAGAAACAGAAACCCAGCCGGGACTCAAACCAGAGACCTTCTTGCTGTGAGGTGACAGTACTAACCACTGAGCCACCGTGCCGCCCCGAAAACAAGATTAATCAAGATAAGTTTACCCCCAAAAAAAGCAAAATAGAGTTTCAATCAAGAAACTATATTAAAAAATATAATGTAAATATTTTAATGTTCTGACCCTGTTTACAGATGTGTTTTCCTTGTTTTAATCACAAAATCTCTTGATTTTGATAGGGATAGTTCACCCAAAATATGTATTTACTCACTATATATCCTCTCCCTCAAGTGATTTCAAGCATTTATGAGTTTCTTTTCTCTGTTAAACACTAAATTGGCTATGCACATCTGGTGTTGTTCAGCCAATGATATACTCTTATTTATCTATTTTTAATTTCATAAGCTTACTTTTACAGTAAGTAAGTAATGTGTACTTTATATAGTGCATTTATCATGTATGGTCATACACCCAAAGCACTTCACAATCTTGAAGGGGGTCTCTCCACACCACCACCAGTGTGCAGCTCCACTTGGATGATGTGACGGCAGCCACAAGACAACGGTGCCAGTGCGCTCACCAAACACCAGCAATAGGAGGAGCGGAGAGACAGTGATGGAGCCTATTCAGTGGATGGGGATGATTGGGCCAATGAAATAAATTCCAATGGATGGAAATTTGGCCAGGACACCAGGATTACACCCCTACTCTTTAGAAGACGTGCCATGGGATTATTGAGCAATGAGAGTCAGGACCTCAGATTAATGTCTCATCCGAAAGACGGCGCTCACTGACAGTATAGTGTCCCCATCACTATACTGGGGCATTAGGACTCACACAGACCACAGGTTGAGCGCCCCCTACTGGCCTCACTAACTCCACTTCCAACAGCAACCTAGTTTTCCCATGTGGTCTCCTTGGGCTGCAGGGTGATATGGCTGTGGCTGCATCAATGTTGTAATGTCATTCAAATAAATGTCATTCAGTTAAATAGACTTAAACATTCATTAATTGTTCAAGCGTAAAACGAAATGAAAGTCTGTGAAAGCACCATCAGGATCGTCAGGCGAGTGCAGAAACTCCATTGAATATACTGGGGTAAAATAAACCGTCAAATTTTACATGGCAGGGGGAAATATAATTAAATGCAGACCCACTTTATATCCAATATCTATCGGGCATATCTATCACTGATTTTTAAAGAAATCAGACCTTAAACAGTTTTATAATGGAAAGACAGTTCTGGCTGACTGAAAATTCAAGTCTGTGTGTATATACTAGGCCCGTAGCCAGCCTGGTGAAAGGGGTGCTTCTTTTTTTCTCAAAAGGTGGATCTAGCCTTTGCAACCACCTAGTGATGCCTAGTAAAGCCGCCTTTTAACCACTCAGAACACCCTAGCAAATGACTAGCAAGAAACAACCTAATCCATTCTAGAAACCTGCTACTGTAACCTATATGTAGTTATCTATTTATGCCAGCGGTTTCAAACTACTTCAGTTATTTAACCTTTAAAACTACTTCTAACTTTCAGGCTAGGATTTCTCAAGCCACCATAAAGTTTACAAGCTGTACTTTTCTAGCTATGAGGATTAAATCATGCATTTTAATGACAGTTTCAGCACTATTTTTGCAGGATTAGCTTGTCGGAGGTCATCATGACCACACTTTTTCATGCACCAAAAACATTTCCTGAAAAATTAGAATAAAGTTAGAATTTAAAATTAGTTAAAATTAGAATTTATATTAAAATACAAACTTATTACATCATATATTATTAAAAAATAGCAATCTGTTCAAGTTTTAAATGAAAAACTCGAGCCTATTGTCATTAATTAGGCAAATAACAAACTGAGCAGCACATTCAACTGTCCTCTGTCAGAATTTGGGATGTTGAATTCGGCACAGCATGACTTCAGAGCGGTAAGTCATGCCGTGCCAAATCAGCGCTCCGAATTCTGTACCAATATAGGATTGGGCTTGGTCTTAAAGCCTTTTAAGGGTTGTTTTCAGAATTTATCATGGCACAGTAGTCAAAAATAGGACAAATGAGCTCATGCATGGGACAAATTCAAGACCTTAGTCACTGAGGGGTGGGTCTTTCAAACCCTCCTGGCTACGGGCCTGTATACCCCATTGGTTATTTTCTTAAAAAGCTGTAACCATTCACTTCTATAGTAGGAAAAACAAATACTAATGTAAGTCAATGGTTGCAGGTTTTCAGCATTTTTCAAAGTCTCTTCTTTAGTGTTTTCCACAAGTAAAGAGTAAATAAATAATGAGTGAACTATCCAATTAAAGTCTGAATTGTCAAGTATACATATCTTGATTGAAATATTTAAGATCAACAGAAGATGATTTCTTCCCTCTTGCTCCCAAAGCAAAAATCACTCCTGCACGCTACTCAATTCCCCCAGCATGCATCACTGTCAATTTTATGAGCTTCCACTCATTGATCGATTGACTGACATTTCCCATGATCCTCTGCTTTGAGCGGGGATTGAGTTAATCTATTTTAATGAATGCAAAACAACTAATGGCGACTTGGCGTCTCGTAATGAGATGAGGAAGCTTATGTACTTTAGCCCTTTAAATTCACAAGGCAGAAGCCTGTGAGCTATATCAAACCCCTTTCCGGGTTGATCAAACACACACATGCACACACTCAAACACACACACACACACACACACACGGATCATGAACTCAGAGAGCAGAGCAGGTCATCAGGACAATGCTGAATGTCATTTCCAACGAGTGCTTTGGCCTTTTTAATAGGAACTTTTCCAGCTCCACAAGCCGCTTTTGGAGTGTGTGATGAATTAGCATGCTCTTCTGCTATTTTCCCTTTCTTCCCCCAAACGTGAGTGAACTGTTTTGTGTAAATGCAAAGCAGAGGTGAGGTGGATGCTAATGGCTGCGTGTCTGTGAGAGGCTCTTTATCCTGCGCGTCTGCTCACTTTAAAAGGTTTAGATTTGCATCCCTGGAGACCCCGAGCACTCAAAACTCATTCATTTTAACATACGGGCACACCGGAGAGCCTCTTCAACCCTCTTATTGCTCTCGGAGAGCACACACACACACATGACAAACACACATGCACACTGCAGCCGCTACCTGCCATACCTGCATGCTTTCATTTAATAAAGCTCAAAAGTCAACATGAGGCTGTTTACTTTCTTAACACACCTTATTTATCACAAATCACTGGTGCACATTGTGTGAAATCAAGTGCACACGCATTCACTACTGCTTCTAGAAGTGAACAGGTTTCATGTTGAACACACACACACACTGTCATTCTGCATGCAACCACACACACACACATGACACAGATACATACATTAATATATACACATATATACATGTGTGATTTTATACTGAAGCTCAAACGCATCTGGTTTGGATCTTCAGTCAGCCCTGTTGTCCCCTTATTTGTGTATTATTGAATAGCACAGACTCCGATCTGACCATCTGAATCATATATACGCCCGTATTTTTAAACATTTTGTTTATAAATCAAATATTTCTGCACTTCTCTTTCTCCGTTTTGTGACATGCATCACCTCTGTGAGTGTAAAGTGCTACAACAGATTATATAAAAACAATTAATGCAATCATACATCCACCCAAACACAGCACGCGTTCACCTTTTATGCACTTATTATAGAGGAGAATCTGATTCGAAGGGATAGTTCACTCAAAAATGAACATTTCCTCATGATTTACTCTTCTTCTTGTGGCTTTAAACCTTTCTGAGCTTCTTTCTTCTGTTTTGTGACAGGCAAAATAAACAATAGAGCATAATATTAAATGATAAACATTTCACAGCCCTCTGTTAAACACAAAAGAAGATGTTTTGAAGAATGCTGGTTCTTGGCACCAATTGACTTGACTTGAAGTCAGTGGGTACCAGTTATCAGCATTCAACAGAGGACTGTGCAATACGATCAAAATAAAGAGGTTTATCATTTCGAATTAGGCTACATGGTGGCTCAGTGGTTAGCACTGTTGCCTCACAGCAAGAAGGTCGCTGGTTCAAGCCCCAGCTGGGTCAGTTGGTGTTTCTGTGTGGAGTTTACATGTTCTCCCCGTGTTGCTCCGGTTTCCCCCACAGTCCAAAAACATGCGCTATAGGGGAATTGATTAACTAAATTTGCCGTAGTATATAAGTGTGTGTGTGTGTGTGTGTGTGTGAATGTGTATGGGTGTTTCCCAGTACTGGGTTGCAGCTGGAAGGGCATGCGCTGTGAAAAACATATGCTGAATAAGTTGGCGGTTCATTGATGAATAAAGGGACTAAGCCGAAGTAAAATGAATGAATGAATAATTTCTTATTATGCTCTGCTGCATGGGTTCCCAAACTCGGTTCTAGAGCTCCGGTGTCCTGCAGATTTTAGCTCCAACTTGTCTCAACACACCTGCAAGGATGTTTCTAGGAAGCCTATTAAGAGCTTGATCAGCTAGCCCAGGCGTGTCTGATTGGGGTTGGAGCTAAAATCTGCAGGACAGCGGATATCCAGGAGTGAGACTGTGAACCCCTGCTCTATTTGTGGTGTCACAAAATTCATTGTTTACTGTAATTCATTCATTCGTTCATTTTCTTTTCGGCTTAGTCCCTTTATTAATCAGGGGTCGCCACAGCGGAATGAACCGCCAACTTATCCAGCATATGGTTTTTACGCAGCTGATGCCCTTCCAGCTGCAACTTTACTGTAGTACTTTTTCATAATTTATATGTCTGCAATATCACACGCCATTACGTGGATGCAGACAGAAACATGAATAACAGCATCTTGAGAAAGATGCAATCTTGAAAGTACAACATTTACATTTGGCATTCAGATATTTTAATCATTTAAAATAGCTAAATCTTTTTTTAAAAATTATTTTTATAGGGGTTTTCACCTTTATTGATAGGACAGTAGAGATTTACAGACAGTAAAGTATGGGGAGCAGAGAGAGGGGAAGGATCAGCATAGGACCTCAAGCCAGGAATTGAATTCTGGTCACCGTGAGCATCTGGGTGCTATATGTCGGCGCACTCACCACTAGGCTATTGGTGCCTAAATAAAGTTCTAAATAAAATGATAAATATGATCACAAATGAGTAGGTTTATGAGTATATACTTTTCTTTTAGATGTAGTATAACAAAGGAAGTGGCGTAATGTAAAATGCGTGGCCCCCCCTGCAAAAATTTTGTGATAGGGGCCCCAGGTGAAGGAGGGCTGACGGCGATCGCGAACTGAAGATCGGGGTGGGGGGGTTGGAATTGCTCATACTGAAAAGTGGGGGGTGGACCACACAGGACCCCCTCATCAAGCGGGTCCAACCCCCCCATCCGCTACGACACTGAATAAAGGTGAGTACAATTGATTGAATTTACAGAAACGCTATTATATCGTGATATACAGTAGTCAACATTTGAAGTGGATCATCACCTTTCAACAAAATTGTCCTCAAACTATTGAACAACTCCCATTCTTTCAAAGCCAATTTTGAAAACATTTTTGATTTTTCGAATGTTGATAACTGTATATTATTCACCTGATATGAGGTTTTAGTCAGTTCTCCTGCCCATATCAAATTGGCCATGCCCATGTCAAAGCTCAAATCAAGGAAGAAACTCAAATAAGTTTAGCCCCAGTGAAGACTGAGTAGCTTAACTTTTCTGAGTTTGATTGTAATGCAGTAATGTGCACTTTTTGTGGAGCTGCTTCAAAACAATCATTATTCATTCATTCCTTTCGTTTTTGGCTTAGTCCCTTTAGTAATCCACAATGAACCAGCAACTTATCCAGCATATGTTTTACACAGCGGATGCCTTTTCAGGTGCAACCCATCATTGGGAAAAACCCATACACGCTCATTCACACTCATACACTACGAACAATTTAGCTTACCCTATTCACCTATAGCGCATGTTTTTTTTTGGACTGTGGGGGAAACCTGAGCACCCAGAGGAAACCCACACGAACACGGGGAGAACATGCAAACACAGAAATGCCAACTCACTTAGCCAAGGCTCGAACTAGCGACCTTGCTGTGAGGCGATCGTGCTACCCACTGCGCCACCGTGCAGCTCTAAAACAGTAATTATTGTTTAATAAACTTAAATTGAATGGAGTAAATGTTGACATCGTTCTAATTTGTGCATGAACTATCTCTTTAAAGATGGTAAAGTGTGTACTGCAGTCTGATTTGCAGCGTTGTAATTTGAGTATTTGTAGAACTTTAAATGATGGATGTCAATGGGTCAATCTCTGTTTGATAATTACTCACACGTCCACACACATAGACCTGTGTCACCAGAACACAATATACAGCATACACACACACACACTCACACACACATGCGCCGCCACTCATCGGGTGGAGCGAATGTTCTTGTACTGGCAGAGCAGCAGCTGTTTGAAGGTCTTTTTGAAGGTGATGTTGCACAGGGCGTAGCAGGCCGGGTTGATGGTGCTGTTGATGTAGCAGAGCCAGTATCCGATGGTCCACACCGTGTTGGGGATGCAGCTGGAGCAGAAGGTGTTGATCAGCACCATCACGTTGTAAGGCGTCCAAGTAGCCACGAACGCCACCAGGATGGCCATGATGGTGCGCGTCACCTTCTTTTCCCTGGAGGACGGGGCTTTTTTCTTTTTGGGCGGCTGTTTGGTCATCTTCACTATTTTCCTCGCCACGTGGTTCTGCCTTTCGACTGCCGGCACGATCTCCACCGTCGCATTTGAAGGCGCATAACAATCTCCTTTTGGTGATTTGGTGATGATCTTGATGCATGTTAGTTTGGATCCGCCAGCTTTGGCGCGGTGTCTTGTTGAAGCCTGGCTGTCATTGGCTGCTGCTGCTGATGGTGGCGCCGCCTCTTCTTTTTGATTGGTTACAGCACCACTTCCTGAAGTGGAGTCATTAGAGCTTTCCTTCTCCTCGGCAGGAATGCAGTTTGCTTGTCCTGCTTCTTCCGCTTCTCCGCTCGCCGTAGATGGCGCTTTGCCGTTCTGTAGCTTGGCATCATGTTGGTTAATAGTGTCATCTGTTAGCTGGGTCTGTCCTCGATCTGTTTCTTCAGCTGTCAGATTGTTGTTGGTGGGTTTGTTGGCTGAGTTTTCACGGATCTGATTGGACGAGGCTACATCAAGGTTGCCGCCTGATGGCTTGCGGTTGTCTTTCTTGACACGACTCTTGCTGGCGCGGGAAACCTGCCAGTAGAGCACCATCATGATGATGACGGGCAGGTAGAAAGCAGCTATAGCTGTGCCAAAAGTAACCGCGGCATTGGAGAAGAACTGAATGTAGCACTCCTTCTCTGGCACCGTGCGCCCGCCGACGATAAACTGCCAGAACAGGATGGCCGGAGCCCAAAGGATGAACGACAGCACCCATGCCGCTGCAATCATCATTCCTGCCATCTTAGTGGTCCTCTTGACTGGGTAGCTGAGTGGCTTGGTGACACAAAAGTATCTATCGAAGCTGATAATCAGCAAGTTCATCACAGAGGCATTGCTAACCACATAATCCAGCGCCAACCACAAATCACACACAACCGGGCCTAATGGCCAATATCCGATTACAATATAGACTGTGTATAAGTTCATAGAGCAAAGGCCAATGATGAGGTCGGCGCAGGCCAGGCTGAACAGAAAGTAGTTGTTGACGGTCTGCAGACTCCGGTTTACCTTGATGGAGAGCATGACTAGGATGTTCCCAATCACAGTCACCAGACTCAGCGATCCGGCCACCAGTACAATGAACACCACCTCCACTGTCTTATAGGGACTCTCGTCCACCGTCTCCATGGTCTCGTTGCCGTCTGAGGCATTCCAGAAGGTGAAGTTTATTGTATCCATGGTGAGCTCGCTCAGGTACAGCCGCTCAGATCACTATGGGCAGGACGTTGACTTCTGAAACCTACACAGAGGAGAGAGAGAGAGATTTATTTTTCTATTAGTCTAGTCAAGCTTTATTGTCATTATACAAAATGTCGTGTCTCACAGGACAACAGTGCTACATAAATTAATCATAAACACAAACACAACACTGGACATAAAAGCTATTTTAAAAAAAACATGTATAACTAACATATAGTAGTCCAGTTATTACTCAACTCAGCTCAACTTTTTTATATTTAACTGCAAGGTGGATTGCCTAAAGTGCTTCACCTAACACATAGAAATGTAAAATATTCATGACATGGACTACTAAGAACAACTATTAAATTAACAGTCTACAACAAGCATTTTAGAGTAGATCAAATGCTGAACAAATGTGTCTTCAACTGTGACCTAAAATCTCTAAAGTGTCTCTCAAACATACAGAGAAAGACCATTCTGTGATTTTGGTCCTACCACAGCAAATGCACGGTCCCCTTTCGATTTCTTTTTGGACCTTTGGAACTGTCAACAATGACTGTTTACCTTTAATTATCAGAGGTGTTATCTGTTTTTATTCTTTTTTATTGCAATTTATTTTTCATTTGCTAAATGTTTTATTGGTGACGCGGTGGCGCAGTAGGTAGTGCTGTCACCTCACAGCAAGAAGGGCACTGGTTCGAGCCTCAGCTGGGTCAGTTGGCCTTTCTGTGTGGAGTTTGCATGTTGTGCCCGTGTTCATGTGGGTTTCCTCCAGATGCTCTGGTTTCCACCACAGTCCAAAGACATGTGGTACAGGTAAATTGGGTAGGCTAAATTGTCCGTAGTGTATGAGTGTGTATGGATGTTTCCCAGTGATGGGTTGCAGCAGGAAGGGCATCCACTGCGTAAAACATATGCTGGATAAGTTATCAGCTACTAAGCCGAAAAGACAATGAATGAATGAATGATTATGCTTTATTAGGGTGGCACAGTGGCACAGTGGGTAGCGATGTCGCCTTACAGCAAGAAGGTTGCTGGCTTGAGCCCCGCGTGGGTCATTTGCCATTTCTGTGTGAAGTTTGCATGTTGGTGTGGGTTTTTCGGTTTCATATTTCATATATATTACACATTTGCATATTATATTTCATTTATGTAGCCACCATAAACAATCTGCATTGTACTGTGGCAGGTTGATAATGTAGATAACAAATACCTTGCAGTAGGCCTAAAATAAAATGAACTAAAATAAAATAAAATATGTAAAAACTTAATTTTGTTAACAAGGAAATGTTTTATTTTGTGTACTAAAATTGAAGTACAGAATCATGAAACCTTTAGCCTATAGAAATATAAATAACAAATAATAATAATAAAAATGACTAAACAAGGTTGCTTATAGCAACACTTTTTCATCATTGTACCATTTTGTTACGTTTTAAAAGACATTTAAACATGTAGTGGAAATCCTTATTAGTTGAGAATTTGCAAATATGTAATATTTAAAACGTTACAGTCAAAGTCATTGTTTCATTTTTATTACAATTTAAATATTTATTTTATTTAGTTTAATGTTAATTGCTGAAATATTTTAAATTCCTGATTTATTTAAATGTGAAAATAATAATAAAAAACAAATACATTTATTTTCGCGCTGAAAGAACAGAGAGCTTCCGGTCGGAGAATCGGCGCGAAGAGCTTGTGGTAAAGTTAGCCATAACCTTATGAGTTTACTTCACATCAAGCTCTGTGGTAAAATTTTGGTTTGTAAAATTAAATATTATCGAATAATCAGCTAAATGAACCCGGTTTCCGGCTCTAGCTTTGTTCGACGGTAATTATTACAGTAAGTGTGTGTTTTAATACTTCCCAGCTGTGAAGAAATTAAGTGGAAAATTTGCCGTGTGGTCATGTCCGTGTCATTGTTCGCTTGTTCGTTTTTTTTATTGATGTCTAAATACTTCGTTTGTTAAATTTAACGATAAGTGCTGAAATACTGTTTCTATACTCGATGTAGTACATATTAAGATAATAAAAACTATATATTTATATTATTTTCGCACTGAAACAACGACGCGCGCTCCCGTCAGGTGGATCGGCGGGAAACGCGTGAGGTAATTAACATTGAGTTTACCTCACTGTAAGCTTGTGACAGAATAATATGGATTTTAAAGTTAAAAATAACCTTATAAATTACAAAATTAACACGGTGAGGACATTTATTCTTGTTAACAGAAGGCGGTGAGGTAATTCGGCGGACTGAAGACCGTGTTCGCCTGAGGGAACTCATGAAATTCCTGGATATTTCCCGAGAAGAGGCATATTTTCCGGCTCCAGCTCTCCATGGCAGTAATTATTACAGTAAGTGTATTTTTAATACGTTTATATATGAGAAATTCTTACAATAAGTGCGTTTTTTACTACTTTCCATCTGTGAAGTAAGTTTAGGTGAACATTTCCTGTCAAGATGCTGTCAAGTCATTAATTGAATTTGTATTGCTATTTAAATATGTCATTTATTACATTTAATGTTTAGTGTTGCATTAATGTTTCGATTCTCGATGTTGGAAATAGTAAAATAAATAAAAAAATGATTTGGCTATATTATTTTGTCACTGAAACAATCAGCGCGCTTCCGCGTCCGGAGAAACGGCGCGAAGTACGTGAGGTAACTAAAGTTTACCTCACGATAAGCTTGTGGTGTAATAATTTTGATTTTAACATTAAAAACAACTATATAAATGGCACAACGAAGCCGGTAAGGACATCTTTTCTTGTTAACAGAAGGCGGTGAGGTAATTCAGCGGACAGAAGACAGCGTCCACCTGAGGAGAGCTCGTGAAATTCATGGATCTTTCCTGAAAAGCGGCGTATTTTGCAGCTCCATCTCTGTACTTCAGTAATTATTACAGTGTGTTTTAATTGTGTGTTTAATGTGTGTTTTTTAATAGTGTGTTTCCAGCTGTGTATTTCACACAGTGTCCGTCAAAACTTCACTGGGATGTCTTGGTTTGAAAGGCAGAAACTCATATTCAAGTCACATATCATGAAATATGAGTTAATCTGGTTAGTATCCATGGAAACGGTAGGCTAGTTTAAATTAGTAGTCAGTCAATATCGTAAATGAACACAGAAACGGAGTATTTTGGCCATTTTCAATGATCACACACTCGTAAATCTTATAAATCTTGTTAGAGTGCCTTCACGTCAATTAAAATGTGAAGGGTATGATTTCAGCTAATGTGAATAATGAAACGTGTGAAATGAAGTGAAAGAGAAATTTTAAGCACTGCTTGAACTTGAAAGCATTCGTAGCTTTCAACTTCTGCTTTAAAGTCAACAGCACAGGCGCTTGTCTGATCCATCTCCAGCATTCAATTATTACACCGGCTCCTTGCTTCAGTCCTGCTTTATGTATACACTGTCAAGAGCTGTTTGTGGCTCTTAGAAAGGTTCTGGAGTTGACTTATACCCTTCTCAGGGGATTGAATGTTTTATAATGTGTTTTCAGCTCGCCGTATTTGGTTTCTGGCTTGTTTACAGCACAAGCACAGAATTACAGAAAGTTCTCTATAGACTGTATTGTTAAATCTCATGAAAACAGGTCCAGGTTACATCATTTCAGCCTAAAAGGAGACGAACTAGACTGGATTAGTATGAACTAGCTTAAAAATACTTGCAGAGCATTTATGAATGTCAGATAATGCTCTTTCAACTTTTAGTTACAAAGTTACAAATGGATAATTAAAAGTTTTTAGTTGTAATTGTTTCTTTTAGTAATACAAAGTGTTACTGTGTCGAAATGAAGGTATCTGTACAGTGCAAAAGCTTTTTAATTCAATGAAAATTGACCATTTGTATTGTTGTTACAGGTGTCTCGGTGGCGCAGTGAGTAGCACGATCGCCTCACAGCAAGAAGGTCGCTGGTTCGAGCCTCGACTGGGTCAGTTGGCATTTCTGTGTGGAGTTTACATGTTCTTCCCGTGTTGGCGTGGATTTCCTCTGGGTGCTGCGGTTTCCACCACAAGTCCAAAGACATGCGGTACAGATGAATTGGGTAAGCTAAATTGTCCGTAGTGTATGTGTGTGGATCGTTCCCAGTGATGATAGGCTGGATAAGTTGACGGTTCATTCTGCTGTGGCAACCCCAGATTAATAAAGGGACTAAGCCGAAAAGAAAATTAAAGAATGAATGAATTATTGTTACATGTGCGCGCACACACACACACACACACACACACACAAAAAAAAAAAATATATATATACACATATACATATATATATGTATGTGTGTGTCTTCAGATGCAAAAGCCATAAATGTGAAATGACCAAACTTGAGAAGTCATTTTAGAGGAAAATTTCAGATAACACTCAAAGGCTTTTGCATCAGAATATATATCAGGCATACATTTAATTCTGTATATATATATATATATATATATATGTATATATATATATATATATATATATATATATATATATATATATATATATATATATATATATGTACAGTGCTCAGCATATATAAGTGCACCCCTCACAAATCTCTTTTGATTTAATATCTTTAATAGGAAAGTATAGAATTTTATATTTATGCATATACATTAGATTAGTCAGTACTGAAGCCAAATCTGGAGCTTATCTAACAAAATAACTTACGATAATGGTACAAAAACTAGTACAGCCAAATTTATTTTATAGACAATTATTAAATGCAAATTAAAAAATAGAAAAAAATCAAGAGAAGCTAAAAAAAATTAAATAAAATCTTTGAAATTGTAGGTTGTAATTTTTTTGTAATTTAATTGTATTATCTTTCAATTTCTAAACATGTTTGGTGACTAAAATAATATTTTAGTAAATATATCTGTTTAATAAATCTGTTTTGTTTAAATGCACCAAAATACTTTAATACTTTGCCTATATTCACTGAGAAATAGATACAAATATTAATTTTCAAAATGGTCTGTACTCAATTATGCTGAGCACCATATATATATATATATATATATATATATATATATATATATATATATATATATATATATATATATATATATATATACAGTTGAAGTCAGAATTATTAGCCCCCCTTTAATTTTTTATTTATTTTTTAATGTTTCTCAAATGATGTTTAACAGAGCCAGAACATTTTCACAGTATGTCTGATAATTTTTTTTCTTCTGGAAAAAGTCTTATTAGTTTTATTTCAGCTAGAATAAAAGCAGTTTTAAATAAAAAAAGAAAAATAATTTTAAGGACAATATTATTAGCCCCTTTAAGCTATATATTTTTTCAATAGTCTACATAACAAATCATCATTATACAGTAACTTGCCTAATTACCCTAACCTGCCTAGTTAACCTAATTAACCTAGTTAAGCCTTTAAATGTCACTTTAAGCTTTAATCTTGAAAAATTTCTTGTCAAATATTATTTACTGTCATCATGACAAAGATAAAACAAATCAGTTATTAGAAATGAGTTATTAAAACTATTAATTTTAGAAATGTGTTGAATAAATTTTCTCTTTGTTAAACAGAAATTGGGGAAAAATTAACAAGAGCTACCCTAACCCTAAGTGTATATATATAATATAAATGTAATATATATGTAAATGTGTGTGTGTGATGTTGTTATATGTAATAGTTGTGCATAATTTCTTCATGTTTGTTCTGCAGTAAGTTGCAGTTAGAGGACATTTTTTTTCATAGTCATGAAAATAATGTCAGAGGCACAATATCCTAATGGTCCCCAAAATAGAAAGCACTGACATTTGTGCATCATGGATGACTGCACACAACAGGTTGTATGAATTCAGAGTTGCTTCTGTAACCTTACAGCGGTTTGATCCTTTAGACTGAAGATATAAGAAAAAACGACAAATTGGGACTGTCAGTTTAATCTCCTGCTTCTGGCTCAGTCGTGCCTTTCCTCTTTGTATTAAAAATCAGGATTAGAGAAAGGAACGGTTCCCATATGAGCGCCTGGGGGCAAAATTAACCTAATGCTTGTCTGTCTCTCTCCCTCTGCCTCTCTCTCTCTCTCTCTCTCTGTGAATGTGAATAGATACGAGTCCGGTAATGGTGATTAGAGGGAAGAGGTTATCAGTCTTACAGAGCGACGGTTCACTCTGTTTTTCTCCATTAAAATGCTGCCTTATTTGCTGCGTTTCCCCTGAACAGCCGCTGAATAACCAGAGAGAATTCACTTATCTCCAGTGCCAGAAAGCCCTAATCATGGCGTTAGCTACGGCACTAAGCCAAACTAATCCCTATAAAAACGCTCATGTCCAGCAATCTGTGTTTTTAAGAGGCAGACGGCAACAATGCAGACGAGACCACTGTGTCTGCGGGGAGGAGTCAATAACCGCAACACGACACATCACTGCTGCTACAGGCTTTCTGCCCTCCAGTGCATACACACACACACACACACTGCTATGGCTCTGTTCCAGTGCCCTGCATGCTGTCTATGTAGTCAGCAGCCTTCTAGTGCGTGCTAATTAAAACAACAGCTTAGAGACGCCGCATTGTTTAAATAACTGCATAACTTACAAGTAAATAAAATAGGATTTGCAAATCTATACAATTTACGAAATCTTTAAAATGGATATAATGTATAGATTTGCAAATCTACAATGTTTTGTAATCATGTTCTATACAAAACACTAATTTTATGCAATTGTTTCTGCCAATAGTGTGGGTTGCAGTGCATTCTGGGATCACTTCATCCATGAAGGGTGCTTTTGGTGCTGCTTCAAATTTGACCCTGAAGATACAGGTATATTTTGCATTTACACTGGAAAAGCAGATTTTTCAAACTAGTAAAGAAAGATTATTAGAGAAAATAGTTTAAAAACTTTAACATTAAATTTGACATTCTGTTTGCAGGGTGTCCGTGGGGTCTTAAAAAGTCTTAACATGTCTTAAATGTAAATTTTAGGCCTTAGGAAGCCTTTAAATTCACAGAAATATTGTCTTGTAGGTGTTAAATTATTTTAAACAGGTCCTAATTTTCCTTTGTTTATGTAAATGATTAATTAGTTAATTTAATTAGTTTAGCCCTATATAAATCTAAAATTAGATTTTTGATGGTGGTAAAAATGTCCTAAAAAGTCTTAAATTTGACTTGGTGAAACCTGCAGAAACACTGCTTGCCATCTGCATTTTTTTAGCAATTTCTGTGTCAAAGTAAACATTTTACGAACAGTATTGAGTGTAATTCATTATAAATTAACTAATTACTTTATTAACGACTGTATTAACCAAAATCTGAAAATTTTAAGTAAGAAAATAAAGGATAACTTTTACATTTTTGGTAATTTTTAGGTAAAAATATAATTAAAGAAAAGAATTGTAATTGAATTATTTGTTAAACAAATATTAATAATTGTTTTTCTAACTAAATAAACTTGTCAAATGTTTAGGGTCAGTATGATTTTTAAATGTTTTAAATTAAGCTTCTCACCAAGGCTGCATTTATTTAATCAAAAATTCAGTACAAATTGTAAAATGGTGAAATGTTATCGCAGTATAAAATAGCTGTTCAAAAATAGTTTATTATTTATTTAATTAAATATAGATAATTTATTTCAGTGATTTTAAAGATGAATTTTCTTCACATGATTCTTCTGAAATCACTCTTGATATTAATTATTATTATTATTATTATTATTATTATTATTATTTTCATTATTATTATTATTATTATTAATGGTAATAGTAATAAAAGCATGACCGGAGTAATAATGTAATTTGAAACTACATACAATTAGAAAGTAGTTATTTAATATTTTAATAATTATTGAACAATGTTTTTTTTTTACATTTAATAAATGCTGGCTTGATGAACAGAATACTTTTCTTTGAAAAAAAAAAAAACATGAAAAAAATGACCCTAAATTTTTAACTAGTAGTGTATGTAAATCTATATTGCATAATTCTATTTTTCAACTAAAGAAGGTTCTATTTGTCTGACAGTTGCATTTGCTAAAGAAATAAATAAGAAACTAGTAAGAAATCAAGTAATTAATGTGATAAATATTATATGTGTGAAAAATGGTGTAATTACATTTTGTTTTGATGCATATTTAATTTTTTCTATGTATTACACTTTTTAATAAACCTTAATGGCCCTGTTTTACTCAAATGTAAATAATTGAAAGAGTGTAATCTCTATGTGTTGGGATTTACCGGGATTTAAAGTAGTATAGAGTCAGGTAATCATATTTTTCAGACAAAATAATTAGTAAAATAATTTAAATACAGTTTTAATTATGCAATTAGTATAAAATTACTTTTTTGAAGTAACTTATTCAACATAGGATTCACCCAGTTCTGTGCCTTTTACCTGCTTTTAAGTGCTCTCCTCTTCAGGCTGTGTTTTCAGGGCTCGTTTCATTTAGCATATGTGTGATATTCGGCTTTTGGAGTCATAAAAGCTCAGACCTGCTTGACTAATCAGGTGTAATGGAATGCATTGGAGTCATTAAGCGTCCATATATTCGGTTTTTCAGAGACCGGCTGTTTGTTTTATAATGACAAACTGCCCTCATTTGGTCTCAGAATTATTCCTGCATGCATTCACATCCCACCGCTGCTTACTAATGGACTTTTCTGATCTCCGGTCCAAATTTGTGCCAACTGAAGCCTTGTGTTTTTAATGACAGCATGCAGGAGTTTGGCTTTATGAATGTGATTTTTAGGAATAGTATTGAGTGCAATTAATCACAAAGTTACTGTATTAAATAAATTTGCTGAAAAAATGTAAGTAAGACAGTAAAGGATTACTTTTAATGGTTAGGTAACTTAATTAGAGTTACTTAATATAATTGGCTTAAATATTACATATATTTTCAAAAGTATGGTTATGTAGTTTTTATGTTATACAAATCACTATAATGTAATAATAACAATTAGATTTTCTAACTAAAGAGGCACTAGGGCTGCATAATATATCGTTTCAGCATCGATATCATAATGTGCGCATCCGCAAATATCACGTCGCAAGATATGCAATGTTTAGTTAGGATTATAGTTGACCAGGAGCTACAGAATTCTATTTAATTACTGTATTTATACAGAATTTATACAATTTATGCAAAAAAAATATCATTTCTGTCTTGTTTCTAGTCCAAATATCTACATCTCTAAGCAAAAATAAGATCATTTCACTTATAATAATTTAAATTAGCTTGTTTTAAGGAATTACTCTTCATTTTTATTTATTTCTTCTGAAGGTGAAACAAAACAGTATTTTTACTTGCTTTAAGAAATTTGGACTAGAATTGAGACAAAGCAAAGTAAAAAAGGCATTTTTGCATTTGTGATTATTCAATTTCTCTAGCTGAAACTTCTAGACTCATCAGAAAACTGTCAAATTGCTATCTTGTGAAACTATTAATATCCCAATATTTATCACAACCAAATAAAATATTGCAATATCACATTTTAACAATATCGTGCAGCCCTAATAGAGACATTGAGGGAAAAATTATTTCATGACAACATATGGTATAAATTCATTGAAGCTATATATTAGTGCTGGGCAAAGATTAATCACATCCAAAATAAAAGTTTTTGACATAATATACAGTTGAAAGTCAAAATGATTCGCCCTCCTATGAAATTTGTTTTCCTTTTTCAAATATTTCCCAAACTATGTTTTACAGAGCAAGGAATGTTTCGCAGTATTTCTTATAATATTCTGTTACATGCCTTCCCTATCTAGGGCCAAGGAAACACGCAACAAAATAACATAAAAAAAAAAACAACAACATATCTTCTGAAGAAAGTCTTATTTGTTCTACTTCTGCTAGAATAAAAGCAGTTTAGAATTTTTTAAAATCATTTTAAGGTCGATATTATTAACCCGCTTAATATTTGTTTTGGATTGTCTACAGTACAAACCACTGTTGTACAATGATTTGCATAATTACTCTAACTTTAACGTAGTTAAGCTTTTAAATGGCACTTTTAGCTGAATACTAGTATCTTGAAAAATATTTAGTCAAATATTATTTGCTGTCATCATGGCAAAGATAAAAAAAAAAAATCAGTTAAATTATTATTATTAATTAAAATGTGTTTAGAAATGTGTTTTAACAGAAATTGGGGGAAATAAATTTACAGGGAGAGGGGGGGCTAATTCAGGAGGGGTGATAATTCTTACTTAAACTGTAAATGTGTGTATTAAATATGTCTGACACACACACACACACATACATACATAGAAAAAAAACTATACAAAACAATTATGTTTTATAATGACAAACTGCCCTCATTTGGTCTCAGAATTATTCCTGCATGCATTCACATTCCACGACTGCTTACTAATGGACTTTTCTGATCTCCGCTCCAAATTTGCACCAGCCGAAGCCTTGTGTTTGAATGACAGAATGCAGGAGTTTGGCTTTATGAATAAGTTTGGTCAGCCTTTCGGACTTCAGTCGTTGTGGAATTGGCTCAGTAGAGCTGAAAATTGCCTGTGCCCTGTGGGACACACAGAGGACTGATCTCCAACTTTTGCCCCTTTCTCTTTCCCCTTTAGTGTTCTTTGCTTACTGTTTTCCTCTGTTCAGAGCCCTGGTTTGTGTCCGCAGTGCAGCCATTGTGATAAATCTAGGCGTATGACCACAGATGCATATATTTACATAAACAGTCAATGCACAGCGGCCGTCCTGACCTGTATAATAGATCAGCTCTAGTGTTTGTCTGGATTAATGCTCTCTGGACCGCATCCTCACAATCCTGCTGCAAAAACAGCAAAAAACTAACAAAAAACAGCTGATCGTATTGCTCAAGGCTGCACAAGGAAATCATAATGATTGTGTATTGAGCAATTCCAGCGTTATAGATGTGACATTTGCAGTAAAGTCTTAAAACATAAGTTGACAGAGAAAGTGTATTTTAACGTTATGTTGAGACATCTGTTTATATTTTCCAAAACAATTCACAGAGTTATGGGATTAAACAAAATATGGATGTGACCAAAACAGTTTGCGGGTTTACAGTATGCAACATACTTTGTAGATGTTCTGTGAATTAAATTGCACAACCCAAAAGAAACGTTGCGGATCAAAAGGAAAAGAGTCGGCTCTCTATAGAACAACCATGATTGATTTTATTTTATTTTGTGAGGCAAAAAGCTTGGTTATGGATGTGACAGATGTGAAAATGCTGCCTGTATGACTTTGGTAAATCAAATATGATTATTTGAAAACATTTACAGTGACATTATTGAGTATTTTTACAGTACTGTAATTACAAGCCTAAGAAAAAAAAAAAACTATAAAGGGTCTTTTTAGTGAAAATTCATTTTTTTTTCATGACAATGACATTAAATTGTGTTTTTTAGTATTATTATTATTATTATTATTATTGTTATTATATTATTTTGCTTTTTACATTTATATATTAAATTAAAATGAGTTTATTAAGAATAATGTATTACATGTAAATTGTTTTTATATTATTTTGCTTTATATATTGATACATTAAATTGATATTTAAATATAATGTATTACAGGTAAATAGTTAAAAAATATAATGCTTTATGTATTGATATATTAAATTAAACTTGTATTGAATGAATGTACAGGTAAATATATATTTTTGAATATTAGTATTATTGAAATTCAAATATTATAAGTTGAATTTGGTATTTTAATGTAATGTAATATATTACAGGTAAATTTGATCTTTTAATATATTGTTATATATTTCATATAATAAATAGAATTTGGTATTTAAATGTAAAGTTTTACAGGTAAATTATATTTTTTAATAATATAATTTTGCTTTATATTTTTATATAATAAATTGAATTTGGTATTTAAATATAATGTGTTACAGGTAAAATTTATTTATCATAATATATTGCTTTAAAATTGATATATTAAATGAAATTTAATGTAGTATTTAAATATTATGTTTTAAAGGTAAATTGTATTTTTAATGTTATATTACTTTATATATTGATTTATCAAATAGATTTTGTTATTTAAATATAATGTAATACAGGTAAATTGTATTTAAAAAATATATTGCTTAATATATTGACACATTTAAATAAATTGAATTAGCTGTTTAAATATGTATTACAAGTAAATTGTATTTTTAAAATATTATATTGCTTTATATAAAGTTGAAGTCAGAATTACTAATAACCCCCCCGAGTTTTTAGCCCCTCTGTTTTTTTTTAATATTATATTGCTACATATAATTATATATAAAACTGAATTTGGTATTTAAATATAACTTATTACAGGTAAACTATATTTTTAAAATATATCGCTTTATACATTGATATATTTCATTAAATTGAATTTGCGATTTAAATGTAATGTATTAAATTGTATTTTTATTTTATTTTTAATATTATATTGCTTTATATATTGACATATTAAATTAAATTGTATTTATTTAATATTTTAATAATAATAATAATAATATAAATTCTTTATTTAATATTAATATTTATATAATAAATTGAATTTGGTATTTTAATGTAATGTAATGTATTATAGGTACATGTTACTTTTTTCAATATTATATTGTTAAATATTTATAATAAATTAAATATGCAATTTAAATATAATGTATTAAAGGTAAATAGTTTTTTAAATATTATATTTCCTTATATATTGACATATTTAATTAAATTGAATTTGCTATTTAAATATGTATTACAGGTTAATTGTATTTTAAAAATAATTATTAGAATGTGATATATTTTGTATATAATAAATTTAATTTGTCATTTAAATATAATCTATTTCAGGTTAATTATTTTTACATATTATATTGCTTTATATATTGATATATTAAATTAAATTTGTATTGAATGAATGTTTTACAGGTAAATAGTTTTTTAAAATAATTTATTGCTCCACATATTGTTATAAGTTTAATTTGGTAGTTCAGCAATGTGTTACTGGTATGTATATATTTTTATTATTATATTGTTATACATTTTATATAATAAATTGAATTTGGTATTTAAATGTAAAGTGTTACAGGTAAATTGTATTTTTTAATAATATAGTTAGTTTTGCTTTATATATTTATATAATACCTTGAATTTGGTATTTAAATATAATGTATTACAGGGAAATTGTAATTTTCACAGTATTTTATTGCTTTTTATATTGAAATATTTAATTGAATTTGGTATTTAAATTTAATATATTACAAGTAAATTGTATTTTTTTTATATTGCTATATTGCTTTATATATTAAATTAAATTAAATTTGGTATTTAAATATATTATATAATATAATATAACCTGTAATACAATATATTGCTTTATATATTGATATATTAAATTTACCAGTTAGTTGTTTTTCCACTGACATATAGTTACTGTCTATGATATTCTGTCTTGGTCTGTTCATGAGATTTTGTCGTCTGTTTTTATCTGCAGAAAGCATTAGTCCAGCAGTCACTATTTACAGCAAACATGTTTATCTCCATGTCAGTTCAGGATGAATGAAATTACGAGCTTGAGAATTCATGTTTGTTTCTCCAAATCTGGTTTGGTCTCAGACTCCACTCATTCCGGTCTCAAACTGGACCCCGGTGGCCTTGGTCTGGATTATGTTGTTATGTTGTGGATGTAATCGTGCCATTAGCATCCAGAAATCTTCAGTGAGTACAGGGCCAGAGTCTCGTCTCTGCTGTATTGACTGCAGGGGCCTCTGATTAGATAGTGGCATGAGATTTCACTCTAAATGGATGAATGGCTCCTGAATGTGATTTTAATGATGTAGTTCTTCTGGTGCAGAGATTGTCTTTCCTGTGCAGCTGACAGCGGTGTGGACAGATTCACATCAGGCTTTTATGCGAGTGTGTGTGTCGCTGTTTTATTGATTCAGAGCATGTTTACAGGTTTTTTTGAACATGCAAAACAAACGTGCAAAATTTGTCAAATTAATTTAAGTGCTAAATATACTATCCCTAATATTAACTATAATTATAATAGTAAATTAAAATCTATAAAAAAAAAAACGTTTCTGAAAAAAAAATATTAAAAGGAAAAATATTAACCTTTTTTTGGTCTTTATGCGATCTTTTTAATTTTTTTTTTATTTTGCCTATATTAATTCAACAGCATTCTTGCATTGATGAAACAGCATCAGTGTTTCCTCTAGGATTTTTTCAGGCTGTGGTGGCAGGCCTTTTAAGCAGATTTTCCAACTTCTTATGGCATTATTTCAATGACAAGTATTGTAATCGCAGTATAACAAGTCAAGATCACATTTATGTAATGCGCCGATGTCCTCTGTTCATGCACAAAACATCTTGCACACCCTCAATTATATGCAATTATTATACTTTTTTTTTTTTCTAACAGTTGCAAGTTAAAAACTCTGATTGTTTATTGCATTTCTTTCAATTTTGCAAGTGCAATTCAAGGAGTTAAAACTGTGACAGAAACCCAATTTATGAGTTTAGATCTGGCAATTTTGACGTCTTTTTCTCTTTAGATGTTGACATCTTGCAATAGTTTAATTATTATTTATTTGACTGAATAATGATAATTGCATCTTTTTCACAACTGACTTGTCATGCAGTTGCTGGTTATTTCTGACTTTTGTTTCTTGAAATTGCATTTTACAACTCAAAATTGTGATTTTGTAAACTGTAACTGTAAGACAATTTTCCCCCAGTCCATGGCTTTGCTTCCACAGCAACCTCTTAAATAATGTGTGGAGTGATTAACAACATTGATTATCTCCTCAAATAAATCAAAACCTGCTTTGGCTAAGATCTGTCCAGGAAAAAGTGTCTGGAGGTGGTGTGCTCAAGTGCAGATTTTCTTGTGCGCTCTCAAATAAACGCTGCTGAAGTGCGATTTGGTGCGTTTATGTAACAAGTATGTCTCCAACATTTATTAGATTTGCTAGGAATATTTATGAAAGTCTCCAATAGACGTACAGAATGGCATTGAGTGTTCCTGAAGTAAAGTGAAATGGCCATAAACTCCAGCAAGATAAAGTCACTGTATGCAGAACCATAGACTTAATCCTATAAAGTATAATTATGTAAACTGGTCATCATAACTGAAAGCTACATCGAGTTTGCTGGCTTAACGCTTCGTGCAGCCCTGTCAGTCATTCAGCATGCAGCCTTGAAGGGCTTAACAAATAATGTACAGCACTACTACGATTACAGAAAAGTTCTCTCTGTTATAATTCACTTAAATTTTAATACGTTTTGGTGCAAATATAACCTGCTATAAAAAACAAAAACAGCTAAACTGAAAACAACTAAAGGTTTTGAATGAGAAGCTGTAATGTAGCCGTGTCATGAATGAATTTTGGTGTGGCGCCCCACCATGGAGGAATGAATGTAGTGTAAACCATCCCATGTGCGTAGATTTTGACAAAAGGTTGTATTTTTCTTGGAATTTTAATATTTCAACCTCATTTCCATTTATAAATCTATTTTATTCTTGCTACAAAAATGCACGCAGGAAATAAATACTGAGTATAAATTGGGACCTTTTTGGAGGTGGCATGATGGCTCAGTGGTTAGCACTGTCGGCTCACAGTAGGAAGGTTGCTGGTTTGAGACCCAACTGGTTGCTGGTTCGAGACCCGGCCATTTGGAATTTCTATGTGAAGTTTGCATGTTCCCGTGTTGGTGTGGGTTTCCTCCGGGTGCTCCGGTTTCCCCCACAATCCAAACACGTGCTATAGGTAAACAAATTTGGCCGTAATGAATCAATGAATTAGTGAGAATGAGTGTATGGGTGTTTCCCAGTATTGGGTTAAGGCTGGAAGGGCATCCGCTGTATAAAACATGCTGGAATAGTTGGCGGTTCATTCTGCTGTGGCAACTTCTAAGCTGAAGGAAAATGAATGAATGTTTCCATTTATATACAGAATTTTATCCCACTGCCCTTTAAACTTAAAATCAATAATTATTTGTTGATCGATTTCCATTTTGCTTTCAATGTTTCAGATTGAACCATTTCTGAGAAATAAACTTACTTTGCATAATTCTTTAGATTTTTTCCTTGTTTTTTTGGAAAATTTTCTGCAAAAAATCTAAAAACAAGACAATATTTTTTGCTTGTCTAGAAAATGTTTCTTGATTTAAGTCTTTTTAGATATTAGATCTAAAAACAAGACAGAAACACTAATTAATTAAAGCATTTTTGCAGTGAATGAAAAATGTGTTTAAATCAAGTTCCACTTGTCAAATCTGAGTACAAATACTGTTGTTCTCTCATATAATATAGTTAAATTCTATGAGAAATGACTGATGTAAGTCATCTTTTATTGTTTACTATCCTGTAAGTGCGTATGTGTGTGAGGTTTCCACCCTGTTACTGCTATCTGACACAGATGGACACGGTTATATCCGAGTGAACTCACAGCAGGTGTGTGTAGCAGGTGTTTGTGTACGTGTGTGTTCACAGGCAGGCCGAAAGGTTAATGACGAACCCAAGAAAGGCTCTTTGAACTCAAGCCTGCAAATACAGACTACCAGCGAGCTTGTTGGAAACATTCTGTGATATTTAGTGAATATGTGAGTGTTTATAGTCAGCGTTTGTTTGCGTATACTGATGCCTGATTGCGTGTGACAGGCTGCAGTAGTGTTTGCGACGTCCTCCATCTGCTGCTGTCACTTTGGACTTTAAGTGTATGACAGCATGCTGACAAACACACTTAATGTCTGTGAATCCTCCTGGAGTGAGCTGCTCTCAAACGCTGCATTTTGACATGCCGTAACGCTAACCTGAAGCCATAGTTTGACCTGTGAGCATCAGTCCGGCTGCTTAATCATGCAAAGACTCTCGGTGTGTGTATACTTAACCCTTGTGTGCTGTTGGGGTTGTTTTCATCCACTATGCTTTGATTTTGAGGCTTAATTTGGCCACAACTTTTCTGTGTTTCAGCAAATGGAGTGAATTTTTTTGTGACATCTTATTTTGACATATTTTGGGAAAAAGTATTCCCATTGATAGGTTGATTTCACATGACGTCATTGATGATGCGCGAAATTCAGATGGAGGGCAGGAAGTGATTCTTCTACATAGGAATCGCTATCAGAATGTCAAAATATTTCAGTTTTATGTTGTTTATAATTGTTTAATTCAGCCAAAATAAGAAATGCCGGACCGCTTTAATAGACTTCCAAAAGTTTTTGCTCCTAGGGGGGGAAAGTTCAAGAAACTGGCTGAAAAACATAAGAAAAGGCGGCATATAATAAACATTTTTCAATATATCCATGTGTAAAAACTTAAAGAACGCGATAATTCATTTGGGAGAATCAATAAAGATTATATACAGGCCTAGCTATGTGATCATTATGTTAATGTGCTATTTAAAAATCAGATACACCACCACACTTATACAACATCCAGGAGAATATAAATAACATACCCTGACATGTAATCGCTGCAATGAAATCTTCGTCTTATTTTGCAATAATCCAAGTCTTTACTAGCGTTTCGGCAGAATAAACAACCATACGTTAACATCGAGATGTGAAGCAGCAATGAATGTTTGTTGACGGTAATGTCATCGTCAGAAAAAAAAAGAAATGCAACACTTGCGACAAAACGAAACAGGTTATTAGTAAGGAGCACTTTTCTCACCTTACAAAAATAATGTAGATGATGCGTCCACGCTTTTGTATGCTTTCATTTGTTATTTCGTGATGTCTGGAAGATATCCGCATGGGAAAAAAACTAGAGTAATTTATAATGAACATGTTTTTGAACCACATAGTAAAGTGTATGATGTGTACAACTCTCTGTCAGCGAATGCTACAGATTACTGTAGCTTAGTAAACTAATAAATACTGCAATGTTAGTGTAAACTGTGGTGCATTGTGATGATGTATAATTATAGCATAGAAAACTGAGCATATTGAATAATTTGTTTATTACTGCAGTTGTGTTGCACCACAGCAATAATATTATTACTACGACAGTTTAAGTTAAGTAATTATCTATAGTATGCTTCCAAACACTATAGTATTTACTGTAGTATTTTTTATGTAACGTAATAGCTTGTACAATATATGTACGATGACATGCAAATATATTTTAGTTCAGTAGAAAACTTGGCCCCCTTTATGATATAAGGGTCATGCCCAGCATATGTGGTTATTTTCTGTTTATATCTCCTTTATTATATGGTATGAAACGCAAAAATATGGAAATAGTCTTTCCTCTGTGTCTCCCATTCAGTTTTTTTACTTCCTGCCTTCCACCTGAATTTCACAAGCCACCAGAACCACTTGATTGAAAACAAACCTATACACACTTCTTTACTTCACTTCATTATATTTGTGACTGTTTTTGCCTCATTGACTTCCATTATAATGACATTTTTTCATTGCAAATCAATGCCACCATATCATGCATTTTTTGATTGTTGGATTTTTTTTTCTGATCGATGTGAGGTTTTTCTTCAATGTTTAATCAGTGGACAATACTTATTTCTGACTAAAGTAAAGGGTTTGTTTTTTAATGCTAAATGTTCATGCATATGTGTAAAAAGTGTGTGTGTGTCAGTAGTTTTATGGTGAAAAAACTGTTCATTTGTTAAAAGCAGTTTATAGCTGGTGGGTCAAAACTGAGTCGAAGAACAACCATAAATTAAACGTGTTTGTAACATCACAAATTTTACCTCCCTCCAATAAAGAAAACTTGTACATTCAGAGTTTGTGATGAAGATGAGCTTGTCTTTTCATGCAAAATAGATTTGAGGATTGAAATAAAATTTAGCTTCCTTAAATCGTAAAGGTTTAGTGAAAGCGGGTCATTTTTGATGTCAAGGGTGAATGATTTTAAAAGAAGGTTTAAAAAAAACAACGATCAAGAATTTTAATAATTGTATTGCAATTTTCAAAGTCTAATTAAGTCTTGACGTGCACAAAGATTGAATCTTCTAATTTATGTCTGCGTTTTTCTCTATGTGCTGTGTGTTCATGTGACCGAGTGTGTGTGTGTGTGAATGACGATCTCTTGGACAGGTTAACTCTGCTCTGGGTTGTGGTGTGGGGCCTCAGCTGTGTGCATTGGCAGATGGAGATGGTGCTCAGCGGGACTCTGCGGACGCTGGCACTGCCCCTGAAACAGCCCATTACGGACACACGGAAACATCTGGCACTCTGGATATCGGCTTAGGACATCAGATGCAATATTAACGCACATGCACATATGCTTTTTGTTATTGCTATCATTTTAGCTATTAGTCAGTTCTGATTTAATGTCTTTTATTTGTTTTCTGTTTAACTAATTCGTTAATTTCATTAGTGATTACTTCAGCTGTGTTGGTTATGGAAGTACTTTTTCCATTCATTTTTCTTGTAGGAATATTAAAAAAGGTCTATGTTTGAGCATTGCTATTCATGGACCAAACGAACAAGCTATAGTGTGAATCAAATTACAAAATTTATTTGAAGTAAAAAGTATTTTAAAAATCTAAGGCAAAGATGTTAGACTGTGTGAACTTAATGCTTTAATGGATAAGGAACTAAAATGCCATGAAGCATTGCATATTCAATTTAAACCAAGTATAAATCTTAGACTTAAACTTTAAATAAATTACATTATATATTTTTTTTTCTTTGTACATTTTTCTGATATACAGTACTGTGTAAAATGCTTTAAAAAATAATACATAAATACATTTTGTCAATTAACTTGAATAAACAAAATTTGGTATGACCACACTTTCCATTTAAAACATTTGGTACACTTGCAAATAGTTTTTCAGGTTGCTTTGTAGGTTGTTGTTGTTTTTTTAAGCATCTCAGAGATTTTACCAAAGATCTTATGGATTGAATTTGTCTGTTTCTTCATGTCATTCCAGACAGACTGGATGATGATCAGATCAGATCTATGTGTGGAGAAGTGTCTGTTGTCAGACTCCTTGTGCAGACAATAATCTCACTGTATAATTACAATAAATGACAAAAATAATATTTAGAAATTTAAATTGATTTTCAAACTTACATTGAAAAACATAGAAATGACTTTAAACCTTTTTTGGTTAAAATACGAGTGGCCTAAAACTTTTGCACAGTACTGTATTTAAAAATGTAATGTGAAATAATGCTTCATGTATTTACTCTATGGCCAATTCCTGCGTCCCTGGAGCATAGAGCTGTGACAGATTTTGGGTAAGCAGGCACTGGCAGGTGGGCAAGCGGGTGCTGGCGGATAGCAGGTAATGCAGAGGTGGCCCTGGAGCGTGCTGCAGAGGCAGACCTGGGACATGGTGCCAAAGGCTGCTCTTAGGATGTGGAGCCAGACGTGATCCTTGAAACGTAGAGCAGAGGTAGCTCTTGGGACCTAGAGCCAGAGGCGGCCCTTATGACGTGGAGCCAGAGGTGGCCCTTGGGATGTGCAGCCAGAGGCAGCCATGGGACTTGGAACCAGAGGTCGCCCTGGGACGTGGAGCAGAGGTGGCCCTGGAGCATGGAGCTGTGGTAGATCTAGGTAAGCAGGCACTGGTAGGTGGAGCAGAGCCGACTTTTGGGACGTGGCGCAAGAAGTGGCTCTTGAGACGTGAAGCCAGAGGTGCACGTTCGTAAGTAGGCACTGGTGGGTGGAGCAGAGGTTGCCCTGGAGCGTAGAGCTGTGGTAGATCTAGGTGACCAGTCACTGGTAGGTACAGCAGAGGTGGCTCTAGGGACATGCAGCCAGTGGCAGTCCTTGCGACGTGTAAATAAAGGCGGCCCTTGAAATGTAAAGCCAGAGGCAGCCATGGGACTTAGAACCAGAGGTGGCCCTGGAGAGTAGAGCGGTGGTAGATCTAGGTAAGCAGTCACTGGCTGCAGGTGTAGCAGAGGCAGCCCTTGAGACGTGAAGCCAGAGGCAGCCTTTGGAACGTAGAGCCAGAGGTGGCCCTTGGGATGTGAAGCTAGAAGTGTACCTTAGTTAGTAGGCACTGGTAGGTGGAGCAGAGGTTGCCCTGGAGAGTAGAGCTGTGGTAGATCTAGGTAAGCAGTCACTGGTAGGTGAAGCAGAGGTGGCCCTTGGGATGTGCAGCCAGTGGTGGCCCTTGAGACGTGGCTATAAAGGCAGCCCCTGAAATGTGGATCCAGGGTCAGCCATGGGACTTGGAACCAGAGGTGGCCTTGGGACGTGGAGCAGAGGTAGCCCTGGAACGTAAAGCTAGATCTTGGCAAGCAGGCACTGGTAGGTGGAGGAGAGGCAGCTCTTGAGACGTGGAGCCAGAGGTGGCCCTTGGGACGTGGAGCCAGAGGTGGCCCTTGGTAAGTAGTCACTGGTAGGTGGAATAAAGGTAGCACTGGAGAGTAGAGCTGTGGTAAATCTAGGTAAGCAGTCACCGGTAGGTGAAGCAGAGGTGGCTCTTGGAATGTGCAGCCAGTGGTGGCCCTTGAGATAAAGGCAGCCCTCGAAACGTGGAGCCAGAGACAGCCATGGGACTTGAAACCAGAGGTGGCCCTGGGACGTTTAGCAGAGGTGGCTCTGAAGCGTAGAGCTGTGGTACATCTAGGTTAGCAGGCACTGGTAGGTGGAGCAGAGGCAGCACTTGAGACATGGAGCCAGAGGTGACCCTTGGTAAGTAGGCACTGGTAGGTGCACCAGAGGTGGCCCTAGAGCGTGGAGCTGTGATAGATCTAGGTAAGCAGTCACTGGTAGGTGGAGCAGAGGCAGCACTTGAGACATGGAGCCAGAGGTGACCCTTGGTAAGTAGGCACTGGTAGGTGCACCAGAGGTGGCCCTAGAGCGTGGAGCTGTGATAGATCTAGGTAAGAGACACTGGTAGGTGGAGTAGAGACAGCCCTTGGGACGTGGAGCCAGAGGTGGCCCTTGGGACGTGAAGCCAGAAGTGTACCTTAGTAAGTAGGCACTGGTAGGTGGAGCAGAGGTTGCCCTGGAGAGTAGAGCTGTGGTAGATCTAGGTAAGAAGTCACTGGTAGGTGAAGCAGAGCTAGCCCTTGGGATGTGCAGCTAGTGGCGGCCCTTGAGACATGAAAATAAACATGGCCTTTGAAATGTGGAGCCAGAGCCAGTCATGGGACTTGAAACCAGAGTTGGCCCTGGGACGTGCAGCAGAGGTGGCTCTGAAGCGTAGAGCTGTGGTACATCTAGGTTAGCAGGCACTGGTAGATGGAGCAGAGGCAGCACTTGAGACATGGAGCCAGAGGTGGCCCTTGGGACGTGAAGCCAGAAGTGTACCTTAGTAAGTAGGCACTGGTAGGTGGAGCAGAGTTTGCCCTGGAGAGTAGAGCTGTGGTAGATCTAGGTAAGAAGTCACTGGTAGGTGAAGCAGAGGTGGCCCTTGGGATGTGCAGCTAGTGGCGGCCCTTGAGACATGAAAATAAATGTGGCCTTTGAAATGTGGAGCCAGAGCCAGCCATGGGACTTGGAACCAGAGGTGGCCCGGGGACGTGGAGCAGAGGTGGCCCTGGAGCATAGAGCTGTGGTAGATCTAGGTAAGTAGGCACTGGTATGTGAAGCAGAGGTGGTCCTGGAGCTTAGTGCTGTGGTAGATCTAGGTAAGTAGGCACTGGTAGGTGGAGCAGAGGTGGTCCTGGAGCGTAGTGCTGTGGTAGATCTAGGTAAGCAGGCACTGCTAGGTGGAGCAGAAGTGACACTTGGGATGTGAAGCCAGTGGCTGCCTTTTCGGCGTGGAGCCAGAGGCGGCACTTGAGACGTGGAGCTAGAGCCAGGCTTTTGAGTCGTGAAGCCAGAGGTGGCCTTTGGGACATGGAGCCAGAGGCGACCCGTGGGAGGTGGAGCTGCAGCAGATGTGGTTTAGTAGGCACCAGTGGGTGCAACGTGGAGCTGTGGCAGATCTGGGTAAGCAGGCACTGATGGGTAGAGCAGAGGTGTCCGTGGGGCGTGGAGACAGAAGGAGCCCTTGAGACATGGAGCAACCAGAAGCGGCCTTGAGACTTGGAGCCTGAATGCTGCAAAAATAAAAAAAGCTCTGACTTCCATAGTATTTGTTTTCTACTATGAATGTGAATGTGAATTCCCCAATGTTCTTCAGAATATCTTTTGTTCGTTAGAAGAATGAAACTCATAAACATTAACAACAACATAAGTGTGAATAAATCTTGAGTAATATTTCATTTTTAAGTGAACTATCCCTTTATCACCCTCACAGTAAATCTGATATTAAAGATTTATAACTTTTCGTTAGAAATGAATTTCACTTTTTAGAAATGAATGGAGTTTATACCTCCAGAACCAGACTGTTGCATTCATTTAAGTGTTTTTTCCCCCTGTGGTCCACTTAAAATGTTTTTATTTTGCTCTGTCTTTGTGTGGTTATGGACTTTTGATAGGTCATTTGATGAGTCTGGATGCAGCGTATTCCTGGATAACTGCTTTCCCCTGATTATAAACATCGATTTCATCGTGAAAATGGTGAGCATCTCATTTGATCATGTAGATCTGGGCTGGAACATGTGTAAAAGCACCTCCTATAAGTGTGTGCGTGTGCATGTGCATGTGTTTCAGCGGTTGTGTGTGTTTGTCTCGAGGGGTAATGCTCTAGTTTGAGCCATTACAGCCTGACAGCATGCTGGTTAGTAGTGGGTTTCGCCTCTGCTGCAGCCTGGCTTCACATAATGCATTGCAATGAGGTCCACAGACCCAAGCACGAGCCTGTGTGTGTATGTGTGTGTGTTTGTGTCCACAGGGTCTAATCGTCTCCGACTGCCCACGACCTGTGATAGAGAGTCCAATTTGAAATGGGAAACACAATCTGCTTAAATAGCTCTGTTTTTCTTGTTCTACACCATTAATATATATTACACCCACCACCTATAACTTTACCAACTCATTAGGTACTTCTATGAACACATCGACTACCTTAATTAACAGTCCCATTACTGTAACCAGTGTTTGAGCGGTTTGTTAGGCCTGAAACAAACTCTTTATGAGGACACAAGCAGGAGTAAACCCAAGTCCTCAAGGGGATTTTGAGATTGAGTTGCTGTCCGATGTTTGTGCTGTTAAATCAGATGTTTATTCATCCGGGAAGCTAGATTAATATCACTTTGGATGTATTCGAATCTTCACATTTAATTCATTTTGCCTTCAACTGTATCAGTGTTATGTATCTTTTGCCCAGCCATACAAAAAATGCTGTCACCTACAGACTTTCAGTAAAGCTGCATTTAAATTCTATATATTGTGCAATGCACTACACAAATAAATTTGAGCTTTAACTGTAACGTATGTTGTCCATGCTGTAGTACAACCTGCAGCCAGACGCCTATAATGATGAATATTCTGCGTCTGTGTTTGAGAAGGTCAGAGGTGTGCTGTTGCGTGTGACTTCGAACACGCCGAAAATACAAATCTGTGTTTGAGATGCATTGCAGAACGCTACTGTCTAGACGGCATACATATACAGACACATGCACTAACATCAGACGGCATGAGTCAGACATTTAAAGAGAAGACGAAATGTTTTTTTTTTCCCAAGATTTAATATCTTGATTTCTTAAACAGAGAAGGCATGCGTGAGATTGTGAGGGTGTTTTTCTTATGCAACATCAGAGAAGCGGGAGGCTTAAGTACAAATCTCTGTCCTGGAGAATAAATTGAGATGTTAAAGAAAACTCATTTGTGATTTTTCCTTTCCTGAGGGTGTTTTCACACTGTGTTTCATTCTTCCCACAGAACAGACGGTTGCTCAAAAGCACCAGTTGTGCTGCACGGCATCAAGAACGATAGAAAAGCAATGCATTTCTTCTGACGGTGCCCTTGAGAAAGAGCCGCATAGAGTCGTGTGTGTGTAAGTGTGTGTTTGTGCATGGACTCGTCTAGTCATTGTTGCTGAGTTGTGTTTTCTGTGTCCCGTCTCCCTCTCGTCCTCAAGTGGTGACGTACGGCTGTAGGATGGACGACCGTGGTACTCATTAAGATCGGGAGCGATAGAGAAAATGGGAAAAGAGAAAGAGCAGAGAGGAGATAAAGCTTTTGCTTTTTGGAGTTGTTCCTCTTCATTATTTTCACTGACTTCTTATTCTCTTTCTCTGTATTTCTCTGTTTCTCTCATCTTACAGCGTAAATTTGTGATGCATCACTTCAGAGCCGAATGGATGCAGTGCCAAATGATTTTCTAGAGGACACTGGAAAGGTAAAGAAAGCTCTCGCCATTGCAATGCAAAGATGTGTTCGCATTAAATAGTGTTACAGACTTTAGCTGACACATGTAAAAAAAAAACTAATTAAAATTACCAAATCATTTATTATCCTTCATGTGTTTTTAAACCAGAGTTTCTTCTGTTTTACAAATAATATATTTTTGAAGAATGCTGATTGCTGGCTCCCATTGACTTCCATAGTAGGATAAAAATGACTATGGAAGTCAATGGTTGTCAGCTACCAGGCCTATTTAAAATAATCATCTTTTGTATTCAACAGAAGAAAGAAACTCAAATAGGTTTTAATCAAGTGAAGAGTGAGTAATCTCTATTTAAGCCTTGTTTATCCTTCATAACAATAAATTAAAACCTGGCCTGATATATAACGCCACAAAAATGTCTGCTTCCAGTTCAGAGTGATTTTAATTTACACAGAATTTAGAGGTGCCAGAACAATGTATTAAAGGAATATATTGCGTTCAGAAATGATAGTTCACCCAAAAATTATAATTCTGTCATATTCTGATCCCATTGATTTGCACAATTTTTTTTCCCAACCAAAACTGTTCTCTAGAAGAAAATCAGTCATACAGTTTTGGATCAACATGAATAAAACATGATGTCTGAATATTAACTTTTAGGTGGACTGTCCCTGAAAGCTTAATTATGTCAAAGACCACAAAAATTAATTTCCATCTATTTCTTTGTCAGCATGACAACCCTTAATTATCTGTAATAGCGATTATGCAGACCGCTTTAAAGCTCAAAGAATTGTAGACAAAAAAATGAAGAATCTTTATAATATTATGAGCTTAGTTATTTGCTTTTAAATGATCAAAAATGTTGTTTTTTTTAGTTTACATTGTTTCACAAATTCTGTCCATTAAAGAAGAGTTCATCCAAATGTACTCATACACACCTTATAAAGTTATTATAAACCTTTATGAGTCGTTGAACACTAGAGAGGATATTTTGAAGAAAGCTGAAAACCTGTAATCATTGGCTTCCATAGTGAGAAAAACAGATACTATGGAAGTCAATGGTTACAGGTTTTCATCTTTCTTATAAATATCTTCTTTAGTGTTCAACAAGGTAAAGGTTTATAACACTTGATCCCTTTAAACTGGCCTAGTATATAATCACGGATATTCCTTAATCACAATAGCACAAAGATCTAAATCTAAGTAAAAGTGCCACTCAAGGCACTTTTGTGTGCTTAAATCTGCAACCAACAATCATCCTAAAATTAACTCACTTCCACAAACCAAACCTATAACTACAGAAGCAACACTCACTCATGCTTTTTTGTTTTTAATCTGTCCACAGAAAGTCATCAATGTCCTCAGAAAACCCTGAAAATGCTGGGATCAGACTGGTCTGGTGATGGTTAATAGATGGAATGGAGTTTGGAGCTGATCATTGTATGCATGACCTGCAGCAGTCATAACACGGCACACTTGATCCACTATTAACCTGACACGTTATCCAGCTCATCTCCTCAAACACGCTCTTACAGGACACATCACATTTCCAGTGGCTTAACCTTTACCACCAGGCCCGTGTCTGACATAGCAGAGCACAAATGGAAGTGGGCAGGTTAGTAATGATTCAGCCGTAATGAATTAATAGCCTGCTTTTTGCTAGGTGCGCGCTGCTCACCGGCTCTCTAATGTACATTTGCCTCCGTCTGTATTTGCAGCATAGGAAAATCAGCCTTGAAAATCTTTTTGTTCATCAAATACTGAACAGAGAAGTTCTCAGCTATTCACAAACCGTACCTCAATTATCCTCTCTCTCCTCCTTTGCCCTCATCAATTATGCATACTGTATATTAAATACCTCACATTTGCACATCCGCTTATTTGCATAATTTCCAGCATCCCAGTTGGCAGAAGAGCGAAGAACCAGGTGAGAGGGTGATGCCGTTGAACTTGTTGTTTCCTTCACCTCTGTCTTTAGGGACTATTTTGTAATGTGCAGTAAAACAATGAGGAAACTTAATGACATAAACACAGTGAAGTGCGCATTAAACATTTTCACATCATTTTTGTGTGTATAATCCAGATATTTTTACATAGATTAGCTACTTTGAATCTATAGATTTTTATGTTACAAGCAACTCACAGTTTATAATTGTTAAATTATACCATTTCAAAATAAAATGTGCAATCACAAATATTCGCAAGTGAAGGGGATAGTTCATTCATTTTCCTTAGGCTTAGGTTTTTTATATTTATCAGGGGTCGCCACCGCGGAATAAACCGCCGACTTATCCAGCATATGTTTTACACAGTGGATGCCCTTCCAACTGCAACCCAGTACTGGGAAACATCCGTACACACTAATTTACACTCGTACATTATGGCCAATTTAGTTTATTCAACTCACATATAGCGCATGTGTTAAGACTGGGGGAAAACAGGGCACCCGGAGGAAACCCGCGCCAACACGGGGAGAACATGCAGACTCCACACAGAAATCCCAACTGACTCAGCCGGGACTTGAACTAGCCACCTTCTTGCTGTGAGACGACAGTGCTAACCACTGAGTCACCATGTCGCCAGGGATAGTTCACCCAAAAATAATAATTATTAGTAAAAAATCGTTTACTCTTCCTCATGTAGTTTTAAACCGTAAAACCACATGAAAGATTAATTTCATTTCTTAAAGATTAATTTCTCTGCTGAACAAAGAAGATATTTTGAAGAATGCTGGTTGCTGGAACCCATTGACTTCTATAGTAGGAAAAAAAATCTTTTATGTTCAACAGATAAAGGAAACTTAAATGGGTTTGAAACAAGTGAAGGGTGAATAAATAATGATTTTTGGGTGCAAAATCCTCTTTAAGGATTTTTAAAGTGTAGTATCTGAATATTCAGGATTTCAGTCTGGCAAATAATTGACTTGGATTTAGCTTGAATTAAAAATGTTTACTGAGTGCTCCTGCAGTCTAACAAACTACTGTCAAAAATGTTCCTACTTTTACTTTCGCATCTTGTATGCCCCATAATAACTTAAAACAGTCCGATAAAGGTGTAAAATACCATCATAAACAAATAGGGGGCATAGCTAATGTACACAATTAAACATATCAACATATGTAAACTTTTTGAGCACTATAAATAAATGATAATAAATCAGAATATAGCTCTTACAATAACGATGTGATGAGAATGCAAGCATTTAGATGCCATAATGTGTTTGGTATCCTTCACAATAACACCAGGCAGATGTATTAAAAGTTTTACATCATTGGTTTTCATTCCATTTTGAGTTCAACCCAGAATATATCCTTTTTATTCTGATGTTGTGTACGATTGTGAATTCTCTTGCTGTCGTTTTACGTCCCAAGAGAGGTTTGGCATTACATTACTCTTGACATGAGGACAGTGTTGCGTGTGAATGACAGTATTGTGTTGCAGTGAGAGAGATTTATTGGTTAGATAAAGAGGACACAAGAGAGGCTGAGCTGACTGAAGTCTGTAATGTGCTCAGGGGTGATTGGTTTTCATTTTCTCTCCTCCCAGCGAAAGTGTGGAGGAGTAATGGCTTTAAAATACTGCTGTGTGCTTGAGCCAGTGAGTATGTGCAGCCCGGAGCCTGTCTGGATCCCTCTGCCACCATCCATCTGAGATCTGAGGTACGGGGGAACACTTGGGGATGCTCAAACACGGTGAAGATGACACATGTGCTAACCACCGCCAATCTATCTAATCTCTCTATTTTAAACATATGGGGTGGTGTTTTCTAAGTCAATCTATATAAAAAAACAGTTCACCCAAAACCTTTAAATTCAGTTTTTCTGTTTAACACAAGATATTTTAAAATATGTTAGAAACTTGTAACCATTGACTTGCATAGTAGGAAATGCATATTCTATGGAAGTCAATGGTTACAGTTTTCAACATTTTTCCAGAAGCTTACTTTGTGTTTAACAGAAGAGTGAAGGGTGAATAAATAATGACTGAATTTCTTCAGTTTTGGGTAAACTTTAACCTGTTAACTGTCATGCCCATTTTGAGTTGTTTAATAGCTTTGCTTTGCATTACAAAGCCTTTTGCAGTTTAAAAAGTTAAATATATTGTAATAGAAAGTACTGCAAAAACTATATTTAAAAAAAATATCAATTTAAATTTGGTTCACACTAAAATACATTTAGTAAAAGCCTGAGGTCTAAAGACGTGTTAAAGATTTGAGACTGATAGCACAAACAATGTAATTTTCAGCTGCTAAACCAATGACAGCCACCAGGCACAACATTAATGTCATGATGATGATTCCTAAAGGACAATTGGTTACCAATACTTCATATTAAATTCCAGTTATATTCTTAATATTTTGGGAAAGACTAGAAAATATATTTTTTTGGATGATTGATATAAAAACTATTGAAAAATAAAATTATGGTGTTTTTATCTGATTTTAATAACAAAAGACACAGCTCCTAGTATACTTTTGCTCATTCTCGTCACAGATTAATAAACTATCGCTTCATAATATTTCCTCCAAAACCATGCTGTGGAAATTACACACTTGGAGATTTCCAACAATATATGGTTTGTCAATATTAGCTTAGGTTAAGTACAGGATATAATTGTTTTAAGCATGTAATGGCAAATGAAGGGCCAATGACAGTTAACAGGTTTAATATCAAAGACAGATTTTACTAGTGGAAAGTAGGCTCGTAAAAATAAAATGAGTAAATATGATCTAGCACATTAGTAAATGTTAGGTAATGAATTAAAATTAAAGTCTCTTTAAGTGAGAGATAACTATTATAATTATATATTAAAGATAATATTAGTTGTTTACTACATTTAATGAAGTGATTACAACTTTTGATTTTAGTGTGTTATTAGGCATTAAGATACGAACATCAGCTTTAAGATTAATAAATGATTTTGTAGTTGTCATTACATTGACTTTAGTTAAATTAGGTCTTACAAAAAAATGTAAAAGTTTAACAAAAAATTGCGTATTATTTTTTCAGCATTTGCTGCTGATGAATAAACATTGAAATACAACTAAATACTAAAATTTCAAACAATACATTATTATTGATGCTATTTTAAAGTGCACATGATGTAAATATATTGCACATGTTCAGTATCAAAATGTTGAGTTATTGAATATAGCCACATGTTTAATAAAAGCTAACTGAAGAAAACATTTTGATATTGCGCGTGTTCATCGTCACGATATATTGAATTAATAAATATCGGCATATGTCTAATGAGAAGTAAACAACTGAAGAAAACATTTTGATATTGGGCATGTTCATCGTCACGATATATTGAATTAATAAATATCGGCATATGTCTAATGAGAAGTAAACAACTGAAGAAAACATTTTGATATTGGGCATGTTCATCGTCACGATATATTGAATTAATAAATATCGGCGTATGTCTAATGAGAAGTAAACAACTGAAGAAAACATTTTGATATTGGGCATGTTCATCGTCACGATATATTGAATTAATAAATATCGGCGTATGTCTAATGAGAAGTAAACAACTGAAGAAAACATTTTGATATTGGGCATGTTCATCGTCACGATATATTGAATTAATAAAGTAAACAACTGAAGAAAACATTTTGATATTGGGCATGTTCATCGTCACGATATATTGAATTAATAAATATCGGCGTATGTCTAATGAGAAGTAAACAACTGAAGAAAACATTTTGTTATTGCGCGTGTTCATCATCACGGTATGTTGAATTACTGAATATCGGCGTATGTCTAATGGAAGGACAACTGAAGAAGGAACATTTTGAGGGACCCAAGCCATACACGGACAGTAGAATATCATCAACTTGAGGTAAGCAGTTATCTAATATCCAAACTCAACCTCTTAGCAACACTCTTACAAAGCTGGTAACCACTTAGCAATGTTTTATCAACGCTCTGGCAACCATCCAGAGCATTCCAACAACTGCACACTTTAAAAACACAGTGACAGCCACTTAGAACACCTTGTCTTGGCAACCATCCACTAATCAGAACACAGCAGAACTGGCAAAGAAATTGCAATGGCTAAACAGCATGATTTTAAATAAACCAGTGAGGTTTTACTGTGGCCGGAGTTTCCCTGGTTTGTCACAGATGGTTTGCATTATAACCCTAACTCAGATTATTATGAAACAGACCAGATTTATCACTTTTTCCTTTATCTGTTTTAGCAACACAGCCTTTAAAGGTGTTGATTTTATATAAGCTACTGACAGGGATGATGCATCACAGGACTAGCATGCTGGTTTTCTAATGACATTATTAGTGTGCAGTGAATTTACCGTCCCTGAGATGTGACTGTGTAGCAGATACAGAAAGCGAGTGCTAATGTTTGAGAAGAGCTGTCCAGCAAATAAAGTCATTTCTCAAAGCTGCTGCCAAAATTGGCCCACTAATACATGCTCATTAGGAAACGCGCAAATAAACCAGGACAACAAGACTACAGGGCTTCTGGGAATCAGAGGATGTTTAAGGGTGGAGTTTAAAGTCAATATAGAGTGTAGTTACTGTCTTAATACACTTTTTATTATGTAAGACTTGTGTTCATGGTGCAAAGGATTGAAAATTGTTTCAATTATGACTTAACTCTTGAGTTTGCAACTTAAAATAAACAATGATTTTCCTGATTTCCATTAGCTATACATTTCTGGATGAGAATAGAGATTGGTGATTGGATGGATTTTTCTGGATGCCACAAATATGCCTGGCAGGAAAGTGTTTCAGTCAGTTAAGCTGTAGTATAGCAAGGCCTTGATTTGCAAAATGAAATACTCTGACTAAAGCGACAATGAATAAGCAGTCAGGCAGCATGCTTCATAAAAGCTCACATGCTCGGAGAGGTTGATAGCGTGAGTGGGGTTTCATTTGAACGGCGTAATGAGCTATTAATGGTGCTTTAAGGGCTTTCTCGTGGTGTTTGTTTGCTTTACTCCATTTGATTTGTTTGTTTGTGTAGTACCCGACCGCCTGCAGAGCTAAGACCTGTCTCTCTCACTTGTACAGATACATAGTACATTCATGCACTAGGGGAATGCAAAACGATAGCTGGTAATATGTGATTTTAATTATACGCTGCGTATTTTAGCAAATTGCTGTTTATTTTAAGAAAAATATGAAGAGTTCTAATGTCACCATGTATTTCTAGAATTTTTAAAATGTTAATTGTGTGCAATATGCATGCTTCACCAAAAAATGTGAAAACTAGTATGCCATTCAGCACCCAGCCCATCCGTTAATGTACATATGAAGCACGTAATGAGCTATTGATAGTGCTTTAAGAGCTTTCTCGTGGTGTTTGTTTGCTTTAATACATTTGATTTGTTTGTTTGTGTAGAACCTGACCGCCTCTAGAGCTAAGACTTGTCTGTCTCTCACTTGTGCAGATACATAGTACATTTATGAACTAGGGGAATTTAAAGAAATAGCTGTTAATATGTGATTTTAATTATACACTGCATATTTTGACAAATTGCCATGTATTTTAAGAAAAATATGAGGGTTCTAATGTCACCATGTACTTTTAGAATTTTTTACTTGTTAATTGTATGCAATATGCATGCTTCACCAAAAATGTGCCAACTAGTATACCATTTAGAACATAGCCCATGTGTTAATGTACATTTGAAGGATGTAATGAACTATTGATAGTGCTTTAAGGGCTTTCTCGTGGTGTTTGTTTGCTTTACTCCATTTGATTTGTTTGTAGTACCTGACCGCCTGCAAAGCTAAGACCTGTCTGTCTCTCACTTGTACAGATACATAGTACATTCATGCACTAGGGGAATGCAAAAAAAATAGCTGTTAATATGTGATTTTAATTATACGCTGCATATTTTGGCAGTTATTTGTGTTAACACGTTTTGGCAAATTACCATGTATTTTAATAAGAAATATGAAGGGTTCTAATGTCACCATGTATTTCTAGAATTTTTTAAATGTTAATTGTGTGCAATATGCATGCTTCACCAAAAATGTGCCAACTAGTATGCCATTCGGAACATAGCCCATGCGTTATTGTACATATAAAGCACATAATGAGCTGTCAATGGTTCTTCAAGGGCTTTCTCGTGGTGTTTGCTTTACTCCATTTGATTTGTTTGTGTAGTACCTGACCACCTGCAGAGCTAAGACCTGTTTGTCTCTTATTTGTACAGATACATAGTACATTTAGGCACTAGGGGAATGCTAAGCAATAGCTGTTAATATGTGATTTTAATTATATGCTGCATATTTTGGCAGTTTTTTGTGTTAACACGTTTTGGCAAACTGCCATGTATTTTAATAAGAAATATGAAGGGTTCTAATGTCACCATGTATTTCTAGAATTTTTAAAATGTTAAATTGTGTGCAATATGCATGCTTCACCACAAATGTGACAACTAGTATGCCATTCAGGACACAGCCCATGCGTTATTGTACATATGAAACATGTAATGAGCTATTAATGGTGCTTTAAGGGCTTTCTCGTGGTGTTTGTTTGCTTTACTCCATTTGATTTGTTTGTTTGTGTAGTACCCGACCGCCTGCAGAGCTAAGACCTGTCTGTCTCATTTGTACAGATACATAGTACGTTCAGGCACTAGGGGAATGCAAAAAAAATTGCTGTCAATATGTGATTTTAATTATCCACTGCATAATTTAGCAGTTATTTGTGTTAATTAAATTAACAAGTTTGGCAAACTGCCATGTATTTTAAGAAAAATATGAAAGGTTTTAATGTCACCATTAGGGCTGCACGATTCTGGCTAAAATGTGAATCACAATTTTTTTTTGTTGCTTAAAATCAAGATCACGATTTTCTGATGATTCTGTAGATGTAAAATAAAGATTAATATTAGTAGGCTATTGTTAATTCTCAATCATTTGGTACAACAACAATATTAATATTAGGCTAATGTGTAAGGTCCATTGTCGCTTGGAATGCTTAGAAGGTCTATTGTTGCTTTCACTTCCGAGTACGGCTCATGCCTGCCGTCACTGTGAGAAAAAACATGCAAATCAAACCACCCGCATGATCGCTCTGTGCAACAAACTGAACGTTATTAACAACTTTATTACCTGTTATTCACAGCCTATGCAGGTTCTGTTCACTAAACTAGGCATCATTGGTGGGCACGCGTGCGTTCTCAGCTCACGGTCAGCTCGTGTGATTTTGCGGCCGCGAATACATCATTATATTTAGACAGAAATTACTTTTTTGGTTGAATTATACTTTATAAATACAGTGTGCGACACTTTTAACGCCATTTGGAGGTGTCCATATTGCTGTGAAGACTTATGCAACTGACTTCTCTCCTGACCTTGAAAATGTAATTGGCTGAATTGTAAAAAAGCTGAATTAAGACCGTGTGTAGGGTCCTATACTTAACCGTGCAGTAATATTTTTGATTTTTTTTAATTGTTGATTGTGTGCAATATGCATGCTTCACCAAAAGATGTGCCAACTAGTATGCCATTCAGAACACAGCCCATCCGTTAATGTACATATGAAACACGTAATGAGCTATTGATAGTGCTTTAAGAGCTTTCTCGTGGTGTTTGTTTGCTTTAATACATTTGATTTGTTTGTTTGTGTAGTACCTGACTGACTTGTCTGTCTCTCACTTGTACAGATACATAGGACATTCATGCACTAGGAATGCAAAGCAATAGCTGTTAATGTGTGATTTTAATTATACGCTGCATATTTTGGCAGTTATTTGTGTTAAATAAATTAACACATTTTGGCAAATTGCCATGTATTTTAGGAGAAATATGAAGGGTTTTTTTAGAATTTCTTAAAATGTTAATTGTGTGCAATATGCATGCTTCACCCAAAAATGTGCCAACTAGTATGCCATTCGGAACACAGCCCATGCGTTAATGTACATATGAAAAGCACTCAGGGAGGGACCGAGTGTGAATGATTTGTATAAAGCTGTTAGTGTAAATTGTGTATAGCGGGACCCTTAGGAGGCGTGTGCTCACTCTGACAGCAGGAACGCTGGCCAAGCGAGACAGGAAATCTCTTATGGGAGGGAAAATGATATTAGCCTTCGCGCTGTGTGCTGCTGTGATTATCATATATATTAGTGCACGGTGGGTTATGGCTGCAGGCTGGAACAGAGGCAGCTTTAATGTGCAGGCGTCACGCACACTGGGGCAGATACTACAACACCAGGCCTGCAGGAACACACCTCACTAACCAGAGGTGAAGACCTACAAGGCCATTAGCATATGTGTCATTCTAGAGTGCTGAGTAGGGTGCACAAACTTTCTTTTGGGCAAATAGTCCAAAACAATTCCATTGCATGTGTCCTTGGTGGAGAAGGCAATGTCAACATGCATTTCTTTTGGTCTCATTGCAAATACTGAATATAAAAAAGACAATTATACAATAATGAAAACAGGAAAGACTATAGTTTGATCTAATTGAAATATCACCCTGAGTGTTTTGCACAGTGTGATTTGGCAGTATGCTGCAAGTTTGGCATGTGAAGAAGACCATCTGGGTTTTTCATGCAGTACACATACACACTCTAGATATTGTATGGTTGTATGCCAGTCTGAACACTCAATGTGTTTGTGTACATACTAACTAATGTCAGTATGCTGCGTTCTAAAAATAATCTTCAATTTCAGAGTTGCTATGAGTCCTACATTTTTAGTTATGTGTTGCATATTTCTTTTATTTTACATTTATATATATTTATATTTATATATATATGTTTTATTAACTTTGTTTAGAATGTTGCCTGGACTTTGTGTGGTTTATGTATAAACTAATTTCGAGAGGATCACGTGCTTATGATCAACACGGCTGGCTCCTCATTAGCTCCGTAATCTGACCCATTAGATGATTACGGAAGCATTATAAATAACCAGAGTTTTTCACTCCAGTTATCTTCGTCTTGAAGCTTCCCCCCCTTCCACCCCTACTTCCCCCTTTTTCGATAGGGCGACATGGTGGCCCAGTGGCTAGCACTGTTGCCCCACAGCAAGAACACCGCTGATCCAACCTCCTATCGGGCTGGTTGGTGTTTCTGTGCGGAGTTTACATTTTCCCCCCGTGTTCGCGTGGGTTTCCTCCGGGTACCCCGGTTTCCTCCCACCGTCCAAAAACATAAACAATAGCCAATCGACTAAACCAAATTATCACCGAAAACAACCCTAGTTTACACTTCTCACGCGGCGACAAGCAGGGGAGTCCTCGAGACCTACCTGGGCTCGAACTCCGCTCTCGCCCTTCTAACGGGAGGGAGCTCCGGGCTTGAGGATATTACGAGCTCAGGGCTCTCTCTCGGGACAGCATGCCAAATACGCTTTATTGATTATCAGCTAAGTGTGAACTCTTGAATATTATTTTATTGTTGTGTGTGAGTCTATTTGTTTGCCAAAAGTATTATGGTGTAAAATTAGTAACTATGGGACTGAATTGTTCTGTGATCAGTCACTTTTCACTTCACCACTTATTTGCATAAAGTTAAACTTTTTGCATCACTAAATACACCAAAATTGCATTGCCAAGACAGTGCCCTTGGTTTTGGAACTGAGCTACTGTATGCATGACATTCTCGGTAAAGCTAGCACACACTCGCACACATACTTGCAGTCATTTTATGGTCACCGTAGCAGTAATGATGGCTCAGGGCTGGTGGGCAGCTGCAGGCTGTGGTTTTCATATTGTGTGTGTGATGAGCAGCTCCAGGGTTTGCGCTGGGTCACTGCACACTTTTAGCAGAGTGCTTTCAAATCTCTCTCCTGTTCTCTCTCTCTGTGACGTGCAAAGTGGAGGGAAATCAAAGACAGAGGACGAAGAAGAGAGCTGGTGATGCTGTTCATCGTCTCCAGTTGCTGTCTCCTCTGTAATTTTTGTCAGGGCCAGAGGTGTGAAGCGTAGAAAATAATTCGTTTTACAGAAGCCGAGCTGCTGGAGGCTTGACTTCTATATTTCTATTTCTATCATTTATTAAAGAGTTAGTTCTCACAAAAATGACAATTCTGTCATTTACTCACCTTCAAAAATGGGAATGAGTCAGGATTAGGATGATATAGCTAAAAAAGTATTTGCTTTATGAACCAGGATTATATTTTAAGAAGGTTTCAGTATATGTAGCATTCCTCTTTGAAGTGTTTCTCTTTACAGATAGATCAGAGTGGTTATACTGATTTTTTTATATTAAGATATTAAAATAATAATAATAAATGTAATCTAAACGCAATGCAAATGTAATCGGTAGAGATAATTTAAGTGTCAATACTCAGAAGAACAATATACATTGCCATATGGTGCTGTCATCTATGTAAATCTAGCTTGTGAAAAAGCAAGTGAAAGTGTCCATGCTGGCAAAGAGTATCACACAGCGTTCATTACATAACGCTCAAAAACAAATAGTTCTCAGTGTAGCAGAAAGGTGATAAGAATAAACATGATAAAGATCAAAACTAAGTGTAGTTGTAAACTTCAGATATAAATGATGTGCATGTGGATCTCTCATTCCTTATGCTCAGTCATGGCAGTGATTGACAGGTAAGCTTAGCTCCGCCTTTCCATTGTTGTCTTCAGATTTATGTTAATTTACTCTTTTGGAAACTAAATTATTATTTTTGCCATCACTTTCTGCTTTACTTATACTTCCTCAGTAATTTCAGGATAGGTCAAGGATACATTCTTCTGCCTTAGTGATATTTAGCTAACCCTCAGTTACCGTAATCCCTGTTACCGGGCTTAAAGTCATGGTCATTACCACTTGCTACCTGCCTGCATTTCTACTTTCGTGAACATAGCCCCAAAACTGTGTACTACCTATTAGTGTCTCCTTCTCCGTGTGGCATTTAGGTTCTGGTTCGACAAATTGGGGTAAGAATCATTTGTCACCACATAAGCATGCTAGGAGATTGGAGGAGATCTTGCTGGGTTACTGGCATTGACCTCTGGATACAACACTTATGGTGTTGTAATTGGTTTTTAACATCAACCCAAGGACAAATGATCTCAGTTGTTGTGTGATTGCAGGAATTCTGGCTGACTCTTTTCCTCCCACTTTAGACAATTTTACTTTGGAATTGGAGCTGGTCTTGTCATTTGTCTGCTGTATGGTACAGTATGGAAGCTGAATGTAAATACTGTCCTGAAATGTTCACAGGTAATAGCCGGGTGGCTATCATATCTCAGATTATCTAACCATATTTGATAGTGGAGGAGGTCACTGTATCAGGAGGTAAAATATTCTCTTTGAGATTCTCTCAATCTTTAAGCAGTGTACTTCAGAAGGGTTCCATGTGGTAGTCTAGAATGGTGTAGTAGGAGCACAGTATGTTTTTTTTTTTTCTATCATCTGCATGGAAGGTGGCTTTGTGCCAATTTTAAGGCCCTGGCGAGCGACAGAAGGGTTGAGTCCTTCCCTTACTCAGACTCTTACACAGCTCACAGCTCGCCTCTGGAAATGCTGATTAAGGGTACGTACATCTATTGGACTGATGTTCGCCACCCAGCCCTCTACTCTGTCATCAAGAATAGTCTGCAGTATTGTTGCTTGCCAGTGGATAAGAAGCATTAGAAAAAGCATTAATGACTCATCATTTCTCTATTTTTGATAGCGGAAGAGCTCAACAGCATCGGGAGGTAAAGTATTCTCCATGGTCAACTAGGTAATACTGTGGTGATTTCACTAGGATTTTTTGTTTTGAAGCTCAGAATGGTATGTAAGAGCTAAGGTAGGTGCTTTCCTTCAGTAGTGTTCATGGTGAAGGCGAAGCATGAGAAGCCAGGTACAGATTTATCTGGGTAAGTGTAAGTATGAGGCTTAAATGTCTTTATGATTTTGGCCAATTGCTATTAATCTTCTTTAAGTGTCGATAATGGGGTGAGCCTACCAGTGCAGAATCAATGTTGCCATGGAAACAGCACCCTCAATCTAATCAGCAAAGTTTGTGCCAATCCTGAATACATCCGAGGCATATTCCAAGAAATTTAAAAGCCTGGAATGGTATGTAAGGACTATGGTAGGTGCCCTTTCATTCAGTTATGTTCAAGGTGAAGGCGCAGCATGAGGAACCAGGTACAGATTCTTCTGGGTACATAGCTGAAATTGAGTTCAGGATAACTATGAGGCTTAAATGTCTTTGGGATTTTGACCAATTGCTTTTAGTCTTTTTAAGTGTCGATTATAGGGCGAGCATATCAGTGTGGTATCAACGTTGCCATAAAAACAGCATCCTCAACCTAATCAGCAAAGTGTGTGCCAATCCTAAGTACGTTGGAGACATTTTCCAAGAATTGTATAAGCCCTGAATGGTATGCAAGGACTATGGTAGGTGCTCTTTCTTTTAGTTGAGTTCAAGGTAAAGGTGGAACATGTGGAACAAGTTACAGATTCAGATACAGATGATTTCTTTAGGATTTTGACCAATTGCTATTAGTTTTCTTTCATTTGTTGGTAATGTGACGAGCCTACCAGTGTGGTATAAATGTTGCATTGGAAACAGCACCCTCCACCTAATTAGCAAAGTGTGTGCCAATCCTGAGTACGTTGGAGGCATTTTCCAAGAAATTTATAAACCCGGAATGGTACGTAAGAAGTATGTAAGTGCTCTTTCTTTTAGTTGTGTTCATGGTAAAGGTGGAGCATGAGGAACCAGGTACAGATTTATCTGGGTACATGGCAGAAATTGATGCAGGATAAGTATGAGGCTTAAATTTATTTAGAATTTTCACAAATTGCCATTTGTTTATCAAATTTTAATAATGGGGCGAGCTTACCAGTGCGGTATCAATGTTGCTATGGAAACCGCACCCTCAACCTAATCAGCAAAGTGTGTGCCAGTCTTGAGTACGTTGGAGGTATTTTCCAAGAAATTTATAAGCCTGGAATGGTATGTAAGGACTATAGTAGGTGCTCTTTCTTTTCAGTTGTGTTCAAGGTAAAGGTGGAGCATGAGAAACCAGGTACAAATTTATCTGAGTACATAGCAGAAATTGAGTTCAGGATAAGTATGAGGCTTAAATTTCTTTAGGATTTTGACCAATTGTTATTAGCTTTCTTCAAGTGTTGATAATGGGGTGAGCCTACCAGTGCGGTATCAATGTTGCCATGAAAACAGCACCCTCAACCTAATCAGCAATGTTTGTGTCATCCTGAATACATCAGAGGCATATTCCAAGAAATTTATAAGCCCGAAATGGTATGTAAGGACTGTGGTAGGTGCTCTTCCTTTTAGTTATGTTCAAGGTGAAGGAGGAGTATGAGGAACCCAGTACAGATTTATTTGAGTACATGGCAGAAATTGAGTTCAGGATAAGTATGAGTCTTAAATTTCTTTAGGATTTTGACCAATTGCTATTAGCTTTCTTGAAATGTTGATAATGGGCAAAGCCTACCAGTGCAGTATCAATTTTGCCATGGAAACAGCATCATCAACCTAATCAGCAAAGTGTGCGCCAATCCTGAGTAAGTTGGAGAAATTTTCCAAGAAATTTATAAGCCTGGAATGCTATGAAAGGAATATGGTAGGTGCTCTTTCTTTAAGTTGTGTTCAAGGTAAGGGCAGAGCATGAGGAACCAGGTACAGAGTCATCTGGGTACATGGCAGAAATTGAGTTCAGGTGAAGTATGAGGCTTAAAATTCCTTAGGATTTTAACCAATTGCTATTAGTTTTCTTTCAGATGTTGATAATGGGGCGAGCCTACCAGTGTGGTATCAACGTTGCCATGGAAACAGCACCCTCAACCTAATCAGCAAAGTGTGGGCCAATCCTAAGTATATTGGTGGCATTTTCCAAGAAATTTAAAAGCCTGGAATGGTATGTAAAAAGTATGGTAGGTGCTCTTTCTTTTAGTTGTGTTCATGGTAAAGGTGGAGCATGAGGAACCAGGTACAGATTTATCTGGGTACATGGCAGAAATTGAGTTCAGGATAAGTATAAGGCTTAAATTTCTTTATGATTTTGGCCAATTGCTATAAGTTTTCTTTCAGGTGTTGATAATGGGGTGAGCCTACCAGTGCGGTATCAATGTTGCCATGGAAACAGCACCTCAGCCTAATCAGCAGAGTTTGTGCCAATCCTGAATACGTAAGAAGCATATTCCAAGAAATTTATAAGCCCAAAATGGTATGTAATGACTATAGTAGGTGCTCTTTCTTTCAGTTGTTTTCAAGGTAAAGGTGGACCATGAGGAACCAGGTACAGATTAATCTGGGTACATGGCAGAAATTAAGTTCAGGATAAGTATAAGGCTTAAATTTCTTTATGATTTTGGCCAATTGCTATTAGTTTCTTTCAAGTGTTGATAATGGGGCGAGCCTACCAGTGCGATATCAATGTTGCCATGGAAACAGCACCATCAACCTAATCAGTAAAGTGCCAATCCTGAATACATTGGAGACAATTTTCAAGAAATTTATAAGCCTGCAAAGGTATGTAATGACTATGGTAGGTGCTTTCTTTCAGTTGTGTTCAAGGTGAAGGCGGAGCATGAGGAACCAAGTACAGATTCATCTGAGTACAGGTGTTGATAATGGTAAGAGCCTACCAGTGCAGTATCAATGTTGCCATGTAAACAACACCCTCAACCTAATCAGCAAAGTGTGTGCCAATCCTGAGTACATCATAAGCATATTCAAAGACATGTATAAGTCTGGAATGGTATGTAAGAACTATGGTAGGTGCTCTTTCTTTTAGTTGTGTTCAAGGTGAATGCGGAGCATGAGGAACAAGGTACAGATTCATCTGGGTAAGTGGCAGAAATTGAGTTCAGGATAAGTTTGAGGCTGAAATTTCTTTAGGATTTTGGCCAATTGCTATTAGTTTTCTTTCAGGTGTTGATAATGTGATGAGCCTACCAGTGCAGTATAAGTGTTGCCCTCAAAACAACACTCTCACCCTAATCAACATATGTGTGTGCTCATCTTTCCTTTATTTTTGGCAGCCAAAGAGCTCAACAGCATCAGGAGGTAAAATATTCTCCAGGGTCATAATGTTGTGATTTCACTAGGATTTTATTTAGTTTTGAAGCCCAGAATGGTCTGTAAGGACTATGGTAGGGGCTCTTTCTTTAAGTTGTGTACAAATTCAAGGTGAAGCGTGAGCGTAAAGATTAACCTGGGTACATAGCAGAAAAGGAGTTCAGGATAAGTATGAGACTTAATTTGTTTAGATTTTTGCCATTTGCTAATAGTTTTTTTTAAGGTGTTGATAATGTGATGACCCTACCAGTGTATATCAGCGTTGCCATGGAAACCGGACCCTCAACCTAATCAACAAAGTGTATCTAACTCCACCACCTGCAGCTCCTTAGGAGGGACTGATATGAGTGAAGTCTGAGAGAAGACGAGTATGAACTCAAGCAAGACTGAAGCTGTGCTTTCTTTCCCCCTGCAGACCTCCCATGATCTAGAAGCCACACCCTTCCTTGGACACTAGACTACACAAGTTCGGCACTGTCCTTTTGCCCTGCACATCTGCGCACCCTACCTCTTCACTCCACCACAATTTACTGCCCTAAGTGAAACCAGCACAGTTTCACAGCAAGTACAAAAGAGGCATTGGGAAAATCAAAATGATTTCGAGTTTACCCTGTGTACGTTTACAGACACTTTTGCGTATACTTAAGCCCCATTCACACGGGGCGTCAATGTCAACCCTTCCCATTCACTTTGAATAGGTGACATCAAGTATTGCCGAACTGAATTGTGGGTCCGTCGGCGCTCCTTCAGCTTTGCTCGTTGCAGAAGTTGCAGAACTTTTCAAGCGCCAACCAATGCGTCAGCTAGTCAGATCACTTTATACACATACCCCAGCTCAGACAGTAGCCGATTGTGGACTTACTTCATTGGCTGACACTGCTTTAGCCCCAACTTCAGACATCCCATCCGTCAAGCGTTGATGCTGAAACCCCGTTTGAATTGGGCATTAGCCAGCCAGGTTCAAACAACTGCTCTCGATGCAGAATACAGGTTCATGTGAGTATCACCTGTAGAGGAATTTATGGAGCTGATCTATGGGAATAGTAGCAGGAATAGACTTGTAATTAAGTTTATGGAGTATCTTTCTGAATATCTTTTCTGGTTAGTCAGATCAAAACAATTTCTAATGACAACAATATGTTTTGGGTAAGTTAATGAGTAGTAGTTTCCTCTTAAGTGGTTTCTTTCTGGTGACGTATGAGTGGGGAAGATGAACATATGTAAATATAAGAATTAAATTAAGCACAAGCTGTAATTAAAAGTAAATTTGCCCTCCAAAGAGGAGGGGGTGGTGGTGGGCTTATATATATTAAAAACATACTGCTTTGTCAGATGTTAAACAACTTGATACATTTTGTGATGACCGTCAGATGTTTGTGTCTTAGCGTTTTACACTATGCATTCTACTGAGCTTCACATTGTCCCACTATTCTCCATTATCTTGTGTTGATCAGCTGTACATGGTTTGAAGCGGCATAAGTGTAAGTCAATCCTGTCATAATTTTCATATTTGATGAACTTTGCATTTAATGTCTGTGGATGTGAATATCACAACCCAGTCTGCATCAGTGACTGCGAATACATGTCCAAGGATAATCCCACATTATTCCCCAAATCTCAGTAGTCAAATCCCATTCATTCCCTCTGATTGAGTAATTTTGGGAGTAAGCTGTTTATATGCCCTTTCAATGTCCCCGTTATGAGTCTGCCATTTATCCAGGATGAATCTTACTATTCATAGCACTGAACAATGCCAATCTTCATCAAAACCATCTGCTGTCATTCTTAGTGCTGTTCTATTGTGCAGATAAAAAAAAATGTGTGCTGTTCATTTGAGCATCTTTAGGAAGTCTGATTTTTAAATGACCCGATAATGTTGAGCGTTGATATTTCAGAATGGCATTCAGAATCTACAATTTTCCATAATGTGAAACAGCCATGATCTAAATGAGAGCCTTTTTGGATATAGTAAACAGCATGTTGCGTCTGTATGAGACATGTGATGACGGAAACGTTGCAGTATGTTGTGATCCGAATATAGATGTGCTCATAAATTCATGCGCTTTGATTTCATGTGTTCGTATGAAATGTTTTCACCTCTTATACCTCCAAAGACCTGAGTGGTACTGTATTATGTGAAGAAACTGAATATCTGTGCGTAAAAAATGCTTTTTTTTGTCTTGTTTCTAGTCTAAATATCTAAATTCCCATATCAAGAAGCATTTTCTAGCCAAAAACAAAGAAAAATCTGGCAATGGGGTATGCTAAACAATCTTGTTTTTATCTATGAAATAAGATTATTTTGCTAAGCCCATTGCGAGATTATTTCACTTGATTCTATAATTTTACAGTCCTGTCTGACTTAAGCTTGGTGGTCTTTTTAAAAATTTCCTGGAAACGTATGAGTGGGGAAGATGACAATATGTAAATATAAGAATTAAATTAAACACAAGCTATGATGTAGGGTGCTTTCACACTAGCACTTTTGGTCCGCACCCGGGTTCGTTTGACGTCAGAGTACGGTACGTTTAGTAGTGTGAAAGTGTCTTCTCAACTCCGGTGCGCACCCACGAACCGTACCTAAGTCCACCTGAAAGAGGTGGTTTGGGGTATGGTTCACGCGAACTCTGGTCCGGTTCACTTTTGGTATGAATGCAATCGTACCAAATAACGGAAGTAAACCGCCAACAGTACAACAAACTATCATTTTCATGACGTTCATTTGTGTGTGTGTATCACATACTGCACCTTGGTGACAAGCAGGACTGAGCCAGGGCAAGCACAGTGATAATGTCTGCTTGACTACTCGAAAAACAGCTTATGCAGACATCGCGTTATGTTCTGAATATTTATAATATTTTTGCGGCAGATGGACGTGAGTCGCATTCTGTAAGTCCAAAACCAAACGATTCAGTAAAAGCAGAACGAACACGATGTGCGGACATCTTTCCATTTTGGCACTTTGCTTTCGTGTCTGTCACCTTGCTACTGCCGTACACAAAACAGCAACTCAATGACACAAGCGTACTGGAGTACAGAAGGAAAAAAGACAGTGTGAACACAAACCAACCGAGAAGGTGGCAAGGGGGGGGACAATCTAACTTGGATACGGTCCAGGCAATTGAACCAAGTGTGAAAGCACCCTAAAAGTTAATTTGCCCTCCAAAGAGGAGGGGGTGGTGGTGGGCTTATATATTTAAAAAAAAATACTGCTTTATCAGGTGTTAAACTAAAATATGTTTTTCTAGAAAACAAGCAAAATAATCTGCCAATGGCGTATGCAAAATAATCTATTTGCTTAGAATTTTGCCAAACCCATTGGCAGATTATTTCCCTTGTTTTTATAATCTGACAGTCCTGTCCACAGGAAGTCAGTTTAAAACAATTAAAATAAAGGTTAATATGAGTAGCCTATTATTATTGTTATTCTCAAACATATGGTAAAACAACAATAATAATATTAGGCCTGTGTGTAGTTATACTGTTGGTTAAATGCTCAATTTTGTATAGACTTTGAATGGTGGACTTTAACAGACTTAAAACATGTCCTGGTTGTTAATTCACAGTAAAGTGATTACATTAGAATACAACTATTCCTAATTCTGAAGTTAAATTATTATATTTGAGATATTAGATTAGATTAGATTCAACTTTATTGTCATTACACATGTACACGTACAAGGCAACGAAATGCAGTTGAGGTCTAACCAGCAGTGCAATAGCAGCAAGTGCAGGATACAGCTATAAGTTATAAAGTGCAGTTATAGAAAAACTATGGTGATATTTACAGATGGATGTACTATCAACATTATATACAGGTTGTATTAGTAACAGAGATTTACAATAAATGAATATATTTACAGGTTGCTATTAGTAATCAGAAGTGTTCAGACAGATAAACAATTACAAATGTATATGTACAGTGGGTGTGCACATAATTAGAAATGTCCATGTGCAGTGGGTATGTACAGTTCAAATAAATGAATCAGTGCAGTGAATATGTGCAAATTTAAATGTGCAAATGTTAAACAGTGCAGTGATCGCGAGGAGTATAAGGGGTATATATGCTGTCATTTGTCATTGAGAACATTATTAGATCATTTTTATCACTGATAGGCTTTATATAGGCTAGAGTAGTTATACTGACACTGTTAAACCTTTATTTTCATGCACAACACAGTGTTTGCTATGAAAGAAAATAAACATCAAATGCTTGTTGTAATCATAACTCTAAAATGCGATATGCACTTTTAAATGATGTGCACGCCGATTTCACTGCAGAGTGCTGTTGATGTCATGGCTGCCGTGACTTTGAGAAAAAGATACTTGCATGCAAATCATACTTCCTGCGTGGCTCCCAAACGAACGCATAGTGGAACAAACTGAATGTTATTTACAACTTTATTACTTGTTAGTCACAGTCTATGCAGATTCTGTTTGCTAAAGTGGAGTACATTGAGGCATGTGCGTGTCCTTTCAGTAGTAAGTCCTCTCACGGTCAGCTCACGTGTGATTTCACAGCCGTGACTACATCATTAAATTATGACAGAAATGACATTTTTGGGTGAATTATGCAGCATGTGACACTTTTAACACCATTTGGAAGTGTTCATGTTGCTGAGCAGTGTTTGTAAAACAATGTGAAGACTTGTGCGGCAGCCGTTATGCTTCTCTTCTGAACTTGAGTTGGCTGAATCGTTGAAAAGCTGAATTAAGATCTTGTGTAGGGTCGAATCCAGATTGTGATCTTTTCTCAATTGCTCGTGCAGCCCTAGTGTGTGATCATATATTTGTCATTGTACGTGCTTATTTAGTGTGTGTGTGTATGTGTGTGTGTGTGTGTGTGTGTGTGTGTATGTCTCATTCTGTCTCTGTCTCTCTCATATGTAATGTGTGCTGAGGTTTTGAGTTGATCCATTGAAGGCATGCAGTAATCATCCTCAGTGCGGGGCAGTCGGGGTTATTTGGAGCTCAGCAAGGGGGAAATGAAGAGGTCTCACGCTCTCAGCGGCTGCATTCTGCGGCTGCAGGATTAGCTAATGCGATTAGCTACGTCTCACAATCAGCCGAACTGAATGCATGTTGTAATTACAGCACCTCAATGGGAAAGGTGTGTGTGAAAGATTAATGCAGGTGAGTGGCAGGCTGTGATAGATACGCTCTGCTAACATGCTCTTCATAGCCAAGTGTGTGTGTGTGTATGTGAGTGTGCATGCGTGTTTGCAAATGGGACTGAATGGGACTCCAGCTCATCTGCACACATGCGACCCATACTTGCCAAATGAGCTCTGAGCTGGGAGTGAGGGACTGTAAATACTTCAAATCTGTTTATATTTTTCATGATAATGTTGTAATTTTGCAATCCCAGTGATACTTGATCTGTAAGATCCAGAAATTGTCAATGCTATTCTGCATGACAGTAAAGCTAAATAATTTGAGATGATATTTTAGAGTGTTAAACCCTAAAGGATTTTTGTACCATGTGTTATGTTGGTATCATAAGACATAAGTCATGATCTCATAGAAACCAGACAGAGACCAATAATAATGCATGGCCTCTCTGCGCTTCAGTCATTATCTTTGCAAAATTCTGCTTTAGTGCCACTATGGATTTGAAATCTCTGTACTATTCTAGGTCGCTGTCTTTTGTCTCATGAAATCAGCACGACGTATTTCCACACAGGATTTCTCACAGCTTCAGTTCCATACTGAAAATCAATGGACATGCGGATTGACTCCAGCTGAATCGCTGCCCGTTCATTTAGCTCTGATTCAAGACATTTCTAGCTTTTTTCCACACAGTTTGCAGTCTGCCTTCTGCCTTTGCATTTTCTTTTGGTCTGTAATGGAGCCACATCAGACGTGCGCAGCTGAGTGGGAACATTGACTGTGAATTACAAGGGGGTGTGATTACAAAGGTAGAAGTGGTCTATATAAAGATTAAAAGAGCTACATGATTGTGTGTAATAATTCCAATCAGAAATTTGGGTGTGTAAATTACCCGTAAATAAGGCCCTGTGATTTCCATGAGGTGGAAAATGCAGATAGAATTGCAGTATTTATCCTGTTTAATGGTGAATGTCATGGAATTTGTCAGAATCTGGGTGAATTAATCAGTTTGGGCTACATGGATGCTTAGTATGCACAATGTGTATTGTTAAAGTGGCAAAGAAGAGTACTTCTGCACAGTAGGATGTATTTATCAAAGTTATAAAAAATAGCTCAGTGGGTAGCACTGTCACCTCACAGCAAGGGGGTTGCTGGTTCGAGTCTCGGCTGGGCTAGTTGGCATTTCTGTGTGGAGTTTGCAAGTTCTCCCTGTGTTGGCGTGTGTTTTCTCCGGGTGCTCCGGTTTCCCCCAGTGCAAAGATATGTGCTATAGGTGAATTGAATAAACTAAATTGTCTGTAGTGTATGTGTGTGAATGAGTGTTTTATGGATGTTTCCCAGTACTGGATTGCAGCTGAAAAGGCATTTGACTGTATAAAACATGCTGGATAAGTTGGCGGTTCATTCCGCTGTGGTGACCGCTGATGAATAAAGGGACTTTGAAAACGAATGAATGAATAAATAAATTATTAGGAATAATAAAAAAATTAAACACAGTTTAAATTGTTTTCAAAAATATATCATTAGTTCATGTTGTAAGAGCAAGTTATGCATAATTCATTTGTGATAATAATTTAGTTAAAAAGGTTAAAGCATGACGAAAATTGATATTTAAATATATTAAGAATTCATTGTGATTTTATTATTTAAAATGCATAATTTAATAATCGATACAATTTAAAAACCTTTACTTTGGTATTTTGGCTTCCGACAGTAATACGTCTTGAGGTCGTTAGTTCATACGTTTAAGGCAGATTGCAGTTATGGATGTTGGAAGCAACACAGTTTTTTGACCGAGCTATATTGATTCTATTGTTACTTTGTATTTTTGTTGCATTTCTTCAGTAAACCTTTTTTAAAAGAAGATTCGGTCTTAATCGCGTTTTTTCAAATACTGGTTGTTGGAATAGAAGCTGCAAAAGGTGGTACATAAGGATTTGCACGAAAGGTGTGCCACATCACATGTATTTTGATTGTTGTTTTATTTGATACATTGATATATCAGAAGCAAGAAATTGTAAATACACTGTGATTAATTACAATTTATATGATTTGATATTGATCAGACATTCTCTATTAAAAAGATATTCATGAAAAAATCATGGGAAAACTATTTTTGGGGAAGAAATTGACTTATTAGGCACTAAGTTTTGCACTCACAGCATTTCAAGTTTTATGTCAATTAACTCCTTTGAATTGTGTTAAATTGCATTAAAATTATTTTGTGTAATGAAATGAACAATTTAGGCCCTGTTTACACTAATACATTTCAGTTTCAAAAGCAACGTTTTAGAATGAAAACCATCCACATTGACGTTTCACGTAGCGTTTATAAAAAGATCTCCGTCCACTCTACGGCTCAACCACTGAAAACGCACATCACGTGACCACACACACTTTGGCATGCACTGCATCGTAGGTGCACATCTGAGCTCCTGGCAGTCAGCGGGTGCTTTGAGAAAAGCTCCCCAGGTGAGAGCAGCACATATCAAACAGTTCATTGAGGATCCATCGATGTATGTCATCTCACTATAGTTATATAATTAGTTATAAATAGTTATATAATTCATGTAGTCTCTATCTAACGACTCTTTGGACTTTTGAAACTATTGTTTCTTAGGTAACTTGTTTTAGCTGAGCACAAAGATAAGTTAAAATATTAATGTAACCGCGTGCACTGATTCTGCACTTTGACTGATTGCTTGCCTTTATTTCCTATATTGTATGAACTTAGGCAACGCAGTGGCGCAGTAGGTAGTGCTGTCGCCTCACAACAAGAAGGTCGCTGGTTCAAGCCTCGGCTGGGTCAGTTGGCGTTTCTGTGTGGAGTTTGCATGTTCTCCCTGCGTTCGTGTGGGTTTCCTCCGGGTGCTCCGGTTTCCCCCACAGTCCAAAGACATGTGTGTGAATAAGTGTGTATGTGAATTGGGTAAGCTAAATTGTCCGTAGTGTATGTGTGTGTGTGAATAAGTGTGTATGTGTTTCCCAGTGATGTGTGAATAAGTGTGTATGTGTTTTCCAGTGATGGGTTGCTGCTGGAAGGGCATCCGCTGCATAAAACAAATGCTAGATAAGTTGGTGGTTCATTCCACTGTGGCGACCCCAGATTAATAAAGGGACTAAGCCGAAAAGAAAATTAATGTAGAAACTTATTCAACATTAAACTTATATAATGGCCATTATTGATTATTAAAAGTAAAATTCAGAGAAAGAGAGGGTATGTTTCATATTTTTCAAAGAAAATGAAAGAAGGCAGTGATGTTATAGGCTCCATTTTGTTAAGTGAAGATGACGCTCATAAAAAATGTGTAGCTACACGATGCCTCAACATTTTGGTGTCTGTAAAGTTGTTAATATCAAAATGAAAATAGGCAGATCCTTTTATTTTTTAATTTTATTGTTTAGATAGTAAAACAGCATAGCCTGCAGGGTGATATGAATGAGGTTATAAAGAACAGTGTTCCCGATTTACCCGACGTGTCCTCGGGAGTTTGTTTTTCATATGAAACTTGCAAAATCTGAGCTTAAAAGGAAAGGTTGCAGGTCTGAACTTTTTGTACTTAATATTCAGAAAAGGCCCAAATCAGATTGCAGCCACGCCTCTGTTTTAAAGATGTCTCTGTTTTCCCCCATCCACACTGCCATGGAGCAGCAGCATTTTAAAATGAAAACGGCCTCTTCTGTGTTTCCAAAATGCTCCATTTAGTGTGGTAGTGTGGACGGAAGGTGTAAAAACCAAACCAAAATGTATTTAGATCTTTAGATCCTCTTAAATCTTAAATTTTGTGTCAAATAATAGAAACATTGAATGAAAAGTAAATTGAAAAAGTCAGTCTACGCAACATGGTTTTCACGAAACATCAATCTGTTTGGTCCTAAAAACACCTCAGCTCTGTTTTGCTCTTGATGTGTAGATATCATAGAAAGGTGAAACTATTTCTCTTTCAGACATTCATTCCCCATGTGTCGTCACCGAGCTGCCAGGAGGCCGATAGCCAACTGCTAACGTTTGATTGAATTATCCCTCAACATGATGTGGCAGTAAACTGTTATTCCTCCATCTTACCAGCCCTCCACCATCTCGCCCCTGAGCGACGACTTTCATCCTCTCTCATTTCTCTGCTGTCATACACACACTAGCACTCGTCTGCTACTGCGACGGTTTCGGCCTTTTGCTCATTTACGGCTCTGTATTCCCGACAGGCTGTCTGATTCCTGAGGGGAGGCCCATGGTCGAATTTACAGCCATATAAATATATATGAGCGTGTGGTTCTCTCAGATTGAAAACATATACCTGTGACGATTGCCTGCTATGAAGTTCATTCCAGGGCTAATGCTGTTTTTCCTCCCCATCTTGTGGGTTCTTTCAAAGAAAACGCATCCTATTTTAGGCCATGAGAGATATATGGTGAAGAGCAGGGTAAATATTTGAGAGTTATAGCAGGCTCCGTTTCTCAGATTAATTCTGTTGGTTTTCTTCACCGGCCAGCGTGGAGTGGATTCACAGCTGGTAGGTTTATTTTAGTTCAAGACAAGTGGTTTGAGCTTTTGAGGATGCTTTTTTAATTGTTTTTTGTTGCAGATGCAGTTCTGGAAGCAAAGAATGAAAGCTGTTCATTGGCAAATTTCTGCAGAGACGAATAGCGAGGAGAATTCATTATCAGGTAACAGAGAAATTATGGGCCGGTTTGCTCCTGGTTACTTTGTGTTTTATTCTTTGTGTTTTAAACATTTCTATTTTCATTTGACCACATGAATCCGTCTCTGCTAAACATATATGATTTCGATCTTCAAATCCTGTGCTATATGCAAATAGGCAAATACGTTGATTAAAGTGTAGGGCTGGGCGATTTGGCCTAAAATCTATTTTATTTAACATTTTAACTTGATTACGATTAATAAACAATTCTTTTGTTTATTTTGTTTTTGCCCTCATAGTTCACTGACAAGTTTTGTACAGTAATTCTATTCAATTCATGTTTATTTATATAGCGCTTTTTACAATGTAGATTGTCAAAGCAGCTTAACATAGTTCTAGTAAAGTTCAGATTTCAGAGTTGAAGTTCAGTTTGGTTTAGTTTAGTTCAGTGTGGATTAAAGTTCACTGCTGAAAGTTCAAACACTGAAGAGCAAATCCACCGAAGTGTGTGGTTACATACATTTTTGCAAATCCACCTAAGTAAATATGCTCACATATTACAAGTGAGAGATTTTTGGAATGTAGAGTGTATTGCTTAATTTTAAAATAATTGAAGTAAACACACACTATCTACTATTTATAATTATTTATTAAACATCAACTCTAAACAACTAAAATTAAAACACACATTGCCTGAAATGTGGCTCTCTGCTCTGCTCACCGTCTTCACCGCTACCAAACTGACCAATCACATGGCTTGCACTACTCGTCATGACGTGTACGCTCATTTATTTTGAAAGGTGCACGGGTATGTGAAGGCTGCGCTGGACTGTACATGTGCCCTTGGCAGAAGTATAATATTATAATATAGTATAAATCATAATATAAGTATAATTCAGCCTTAACAGAGCAGGGTCACTCCACACTCAGTAGGGAAAGGAAGTGAAAAAATTTACCTGGAAAAATGTGATTGATTATAGATTCTGAATGTCGATTTCGATTACTTTTCGATTAATCACCCAGCCCTATTAAAGTGTCAGATACACATGCACCTTTTTTATGTACAAAAGCTTAAACTCTGTATCTCTTTTGGCATACAAATTATTTTAGATACAGGCTGCAAAACATCACAAGGTGGACTCTGCCTTTGCTGTCATTAAAGCTGAATGAAACATCTATTTTTTTGTCATACAGATATGTGCAGCCAATACTCAAAACTGTGAAGTGGTTACATAAATTTATGTATAACCTACTCTCCCAAAAACAAAACAAACTGCTTTTATAACTAAATGAAAAGGTTTATTTTTCGTCATTATTTTACAGAAATAGGTGTGTGCTGCATCTGTTGTTAATGCTGCCATTTGATATTGATTTAACATTTTAATTTTATAATTTCAAGGTCAAATATAAAATCAAATAAAAAATTAAAACAAAACATCTCACACTGTCATCTGTGACCTTCTGTTGCTTATGCATTGGCACATGCATATCTGATGGTCATATAGCTCACAACACTTAAACTAATTTAGGGAGAGGTAAAATATACATGTGATTTCAACAAGCAGATGCATTTCGACATGTCCAGTTCATCTGGAATGCTCCTGAATTGCATTTACAGTATATCTGTCTTGGATGCCTTTCAGATGTCCTTTTCACGATCGGATAGCTATGCCATCAGAAAAAATGCATGATGTGACCATGTGTAAACAGCCCTATACCATATATAATCAAAAGCAGGTGTGGTCACATTAGCAAAAAAAATCCTTATAATTCATCGTCAGTAGCATAGAGATGCATAAAGCACAGCACAAACCAAAGTGACTTACAAACCAAGCACTTTTTTTGTTAGCACAGTGAATCTACATTGAAAACTTTTTGCCCAAGCTAAAACTCTCAATTAGATTTCTATCAGAATGATTTTTGAATGCTAAGGTTTGCTGAGAAAGGATAATGTAACTACTGAATGCCTTTGCACAAGTTAACTCTGAATGCTGTCACACCAGTTCCAGGCCCTCAACAGGAACTCCAGAATCCCTATATATCCATGTTTGAGTTCGGGAAACTGCTTTATCATCCACCAAACAGCCACCAGACAAGCCTGCACCATTATGAATGTCAACTTGCACTGAAAGGTATGCAAAACAACAATTGTGGTAAGTTTTTTAAGTAATATAGGATGAGTAAAAAAGCAAGTGCATCGGTACTTTTGAAATTCTGTCATTCAATCTAGTGAGTTTGGGATATTTTAAGAAACCTCGTGCCATTTTTGTGAGACCAAAATGCATCAGACTGCCACCTGAGACTATGGGCCCTATTTTAATGATCTAGGCGCAAAGTCTAAAGCACGTGGTGCAAACTTTTAAGGCTGTGTCTGAATCCATTTTTGCTATTTTAAGGACAGAAAAATACGTTTTGTGTCGTAGCGCATGGTCTAACAAGCTTATTCTCTTAATGAGTTCTGGGTGTGTTTTGAGAATAAACCAATCAGAGTCTCATCTCACATTCACTTTAAGAGTCAGTTGCGTCACGCCATGGTGCATTTGCTATTTACATGGCGGACTTTGTAAATGGAAAAACTGAAAGCTTCACTAACGAGAAAACAGTTAAACAGAGCATCTGCAGCGTGAAGATAAAGAACAAGCCTCCTCCATTCAGCCTCTTTACTTGCTATTTCTCTTTCATGGATTAGGAAACGGTGTTGTCTGCACTTTACTGAAGACATCCATTAGCCTACATATTTAATATCGCTTGTTAAGCACAAAGATTTGTTTCTAAACTTTCTAAATTCAGTTCTAATTTTCAGCAAATGAATAAATGAGCAATAATAATGAAGTTATATCCAAACAGACGTCCTGTTCTTATGCCCCATATGGTGATGCAGACGTCTCCAAAACCCCACAGCTAGATAAATCTAAGCTTGTTTTTAATAAAACAAATATAAATATGCATATAATAAATACTACTTCTACTAATAATAATAACAATAAACGAAAGCAACTTGTCATGAAAAAACTGTCATTGTGTGAAAAAAGGCAGTCATTTTTGATAATTTAATCCTTTAATACTTTTTATATATATATAGATAGTTGTGTATTGCTGTACACCCTGTGTATTAAGCAATGTATAAGCGTTTAAGGCACATAACAAATGTGCTCTGCGCTGGACTTTAGACTTGGTTTATTGCTGTCTATTTTAGTTCCTCAAAATAGCAACGCGTCAACAATGCGCCTTAACACACCTCTTTTCTAGACCGGCACACCCATGACTCCACAAAGTGGCACAATTGGATTTACTATTTAAACAACGCAGTGCAAAATGGGAAAATTAGGGTTGCGTTGGTCTAAAAATAGTAACACATCGCGGCAAACACTGGTCTTGCGCCAGGTGTATGATAGGGCCCTATATGTCTGTCTATATACAGTACTGTGCAAACGGCTGCTAGAATTTTCACCAATGTTTTTTTAAAGTTGTTATTTCTATATTTTTCTGTAGCATGTCAGTTTAAAATATCAATTCACATTGCCAAACATTAGTTTTAGCTACTACAGTACTGTTCAAACTTTTAGGCGTAATGCATAAATACATTTTATTCATCAATTAACTTATATCAACTAAATTAAATCAACATTTGGTATGACCACACTTTGCATTTAAAACACTTGGTACACTCGCCCATAGTTTTTCAGGTTGCTTTGCAGGTGTGTTTTTGAAGCATCTCAGAGATGTTGCTAAAGATCTTCTGGATTGAGTTTGTCTCAGTTTCTTCTAGTCATTCCAGACAGATTGGATGATGATCAGATCAGATCTATGTGTGGAGCACTGGCTGATGTCAGACAATAATCTCACTGTATAATTACAAATAAGGACAATAATAATGTTTGAAAATATAAATTGATGACATGCTACAATAAAAATATAGAAGTAACTGACTAAACCTTTTTTGGGGTTGAAAATACTAGTGGCCTAAGACTTTTGCACAGTACTGTATGTCTGTATGTTCAGACACGAGTGTATTGTAGCTGCAGGCCACCTGCACAGTCATCTTGACTCAAGAGCATCATTACACACTCATTACACACCTGCGGACTGAGTGCAGGTCAGAGGGCATGCGGTCAGCTCACATCAAAGCTGCTCATCTGTCTGGGGCCAGACATCTTTGCACTCTCATCCTACGCAGCACTAAAGTGGACAGTCTGGTTCATCTTTTGCTTCATTTTGTCAGAATTTTAGACCAAAACAAAACTAGTAACTGTGAACTAACTAGAGCCTACTGCAATAGAAGGGTTTTTATTATAGCACAAAGTTTGCATTAATTCTGCATAAATGTACATGGAGTGTCTTTGCTTTATCTTTTTTGCATTATACATTTTCTGACACAACCAAAGTTTGCAATTTATATCTGTCATGTGATCCAAATTTATAGCATACTAATCATAAACTGAGTGGGCAGAAAAAGTTTTAACAAGGGGTAGTTAAAAGCATTAACAGAAGCATTGCCTCCCCCTTGTGTTTGCTTTAAAATATACCTAAAGTCTGCGCAGTTGAAAGTGAATGTATTCTGTTAATGCAAGTGTTATGCAAGTTAATGGAATATATTGGTGTAAATGTGTGTCTCAGCACTAATCTAATCCTTTAACATTTTCCCGAACACACTTATCCTAATTCAAAATGTATTGTTTGGGAAATAGATCTGTAGTTTGGTCGCGCATCATTTACTCTCCTCCGCACTGTCAAAGCTGTATTGTCAATAATCCAATTGCAATTACAAATATAACATGCTATATAATTTAAACTATTTGTATTGTCACAGTTGCATCGATTGGTTTCGCCTTTATTGCTTCAACTCGGTGCTTTGTGTTTGTGATTTATATGAATTTAAAAAAATATGTATTGCTTTAGGTTTGTTGTATATTTAGCCCAGCAGGGGCGGAGTGCATTGTGTGTTATCTATTACTCCGGTAGGTTTAGTCCCTCAGGCCATAAACCAGCAAACACACAAGCCACGGCCAAATTACACATATATGTTTGCATGTGATGCCAGGAAATCAAAGTCTTACTCTCCTTTACGTACTTGGGTGAATGTGCATGTGTGTGTCACCACTAAAGGCTGTAGAGCTGAATTATGGATTTGTGTGATGAGCAGCCTCTGGGAGATGTGTGTTATTCCAGCGTGTCAGGAAATAGAGTGGGTGGACGGGATTCTGATTAGAGCCGGAGCTAAGATAGAGAGACAGATCTATGGTTTCTATATCCGTCCCTGAACAGAGAGAGATGTGCCTTATCATAGACACCGACAGACACCCCGTACACTCGACTCTGTCCGTATCAGTCAGCTGAGGACCACACAAACACACACACACACACACATGTATGTGGTGATAGCAGCCATTTATCAAGCGCTGACAACTCACATTCGCTGCTGCAGGACTGCATGCTTTCTCTTTATTTTTGTCCGATGTCTCCATCGTGTCGTTGTCAAAGGGTCTGAGCTCTAGGTAATATGCTGAGCCAGAACCATTGGTACGAAAAACGGTGGTAAGTTACGTAAATGTATAAAAGGAGACAGATCTGCTCTTTTTTTTACATTCTCAATTTTCTGCCGCTTGATTAAACTTGCTGCAGGATCAATCCCACTCTGAATCTAAAAATCAATTTTGATAGTGTCTCTCTAAAAAAAAAAAACGAGCACCCTAAAACACATCAACCTGTGGGAGGCTGATTGTGTTACAGAGAAATAGAAAGGCAGTTTTAAAATGGAAACATCTCTGAGACTGCAGAAATGTCTCTCAGTGCCTCATAACCTCAGCGTAATGTTTGCTAAGGCATTTAAACAAAGCTCTAACGGTGAATATTAAGGTCTGCTATACTTTTCTTTTTCTCCTGTTGTTGATTTAATAAATTATTGAATGCAGACCTTTATTTGGTACTTGTTTACATCAAGAGCAATAACCATAAAGACATCATTAACAATAAAATTGGCATCTATTTGCATTCTTTCCTATAATAGGCAAAGTACAATGAGTAAACAAACACTAAAACTGAGGAAAAATCCTTTTACAGTTTCTACACCAGTCAGTCAAGCATGTTGTGGGTGGATTAGTGGTTTTGTTTTTCTAAAACCAGACAAAATTTAACCAAGAGTCTTTGTAATAAGACAGAACAGATTGCGTAAAGCCCAATTTAAAGCTTAAAGGGATACTTCACCCAAAAATTTAAATTCTGTCATCATTTACTCATCCTTTACTTGTTTCAAACCTTTATGACGTTCGTTAATCTGTTAAATACAAAAGAAGATATTTTGAAGAATGCTAAAAACCTGGAACCATTGACCTCTATAGTATTTGTTTACTTCGGAAGTCAATGGTTACAGATTTTTGACACAATCTACATTGTATAAGCGCTATACAAATAAAGGTGAATTGAAAATTGAATTGAATTGAATTTTCTGCTTTCTCCTGTGTTCAACAGAGTAAGTGTGAGTGAGTGAATAATGAGCAAATTTTCATTTCTGGGTGAACTATCCCTTTACCTCAATTTTGATCAAATGTGTAGTTATTACACTTTGCCTTTGTATGGGAGCATGGATCATGCCTCCTTGCCCTCCTTACTTATGCCTTGCACATTACTGCATTCGCTTACCAGCTGGAAATCTACTCTGTTTTGCAAAAAGATGAACAATACACAATGTTCCAGCCTAAGGGGAGGTTATATACACTAACAATGATTTAAGACAAATATAGTGTAATTTAACAGACGGCTATGTACAGGCAGAGCTGTGGCACGGCAGGATTTTTGAAAAGCATCCTGAAATGCTGGCAGACACCGATTGGCACCACTGGTGTGAGTAAATTCTCACAGAAAACCTTTGAATTTTAAAGACATAATGCTGTGGCGTGCTGACCTCCTTGACTGTCTCCACTACCAATTACTGAACTGTAAAGCTGCGGTCACGCTGCAATTTTCACCCCATAGACTTCCATTCAAACACATGCGAATGTGGGAAACCGCAAATGCAAGTTTCTCATGTAGCTGCTTTTTAGAGTTCAAGCTTTGTGAACTCTGACAGTTGAAATTGCATCATGTGATTGCGTCACACCAAAACTGAAATTATAATATGAAGCAGTCTTTCGTTTATCAATGTCTTATCATCTTCTTGTAGCCTTTTCAGAGCATCGTACAACTGAATTTCGCATGCTCAAACTCTAGTGTGACCATAGCTTAATTGAGTGCAGAGCAAACACAGCCAACTAAAGCATTGTGTATTGTATTATAGAGTTTATTGTGCATTGCTGTATTTTCGTCTACCACTTTAAATGCTCAAGCCGGCTAAATTCTGATTAGCTGTCAATGTTTTATGAATTATAAGGTGGAAAAAATGGTACTTAAAGCAGTTCCAACAATATTGTGTCTCTGTGCATTTATCGTGTACTGGTTATTAGCTATTTACAATTATATAATATTTTTTTAGTTTTTTTTTTTTTACCTTTTAAGTGGAAAGGACAGTGGAGGTTATAGACAGGAAAGCATTTGGGAGCAGAGAGAGGAGAAGGATCTGCAAAGAACCTCGAGCTGAGAATCGAACTCGGGTCAGCGCACTTAACCACTTGGCTATTGGTGCAGACGAGCTATTTAAATTTAAAAGTAATTTTTAAAACTGTATTTTAGAAATTATTATCGCCCTTAGTTTTAAGCTTTTAAATATTTGCATGCTCGTCAAAAGGGAAATTTTAGTGTCTACATTTAATTAAATGTATTAATAGAGACAGTAGATAGATAGATAGATAGATAGATAGATAGATAGATAGATAGATAGATAGATAGATAGATAGATAGATAGATAGATAGATAGATAGATAGATAGAAAGCATTTTGAATGCAACTGCCTAATGTTTTAGATCATTTAAGAATTATCTAGGATTTTAAGATATAAAACATCAACATTTGGGTTAAAAATGTTTCATTGACACTTAGAGTAACTTATGTTTAAACAGTATATTTAAACGGTATAATAGTTCTGAGCTGTACATATTAAAATGCAGAGCATATCATTATAAATGTATATTATATTAAGAGGTTAAATTATTAAAATCATCATGCTGAGAGATGGATTAAACCTAGTGATTTGAAGGATAACAGCAAATTATAAAGATTTAAAATTATATTCTTTGACCCATGTAACCCATTCTGCACTAAGCAAGCTTAAACACAGAAATCTTCTAAAAGACAGATTATGTTTTTGGTGAAACGCAAGAGCCACAAACCCTAATATCCTGTATTTTGCATTCTTGCAGCATAGGCTTGATTCAATCTATCATGAACTATCAGCTTAGAAATCATTGGGCACCTTCATCAGAGGTACAGATCTCATTTTTCTGTCATATTTTCCACACTCACAGTCAGGTCGCTCCAAATCATTTCAGCAGATCCTCAGGCCATGTAACGCAGTGGAAATATGAGGATTTATAGGAGGAATGCATATATTATCCATCATAAAGGTGTTCTCGGGGCATTTACCTTTCTTTATCTGCCATGGTGTGTATTGAAAATAATTTTAACCACACTTATAATTCGAATCTGCTCCAGATTTATTTATTTAGGTATTAAAGTCCATTAAAATACATGCATTATATAAAACCGTTTGCAGCCTCAGGGTTTGTGTGATGCAATCTAGTAGTCAGGTTTTTATAGTGATGGCTTGGATCCCGGAGTCAAGTCTTGTATTTGTCCTTATCCAACAATTATGTGAGTCTACATAAGACTAAATATCACCTTATATATTGGAGAAATTACAGTCTGATTTAATGCTTAGGATTTATTCTACTGTTCTGTTGTTGAAAATAATAATTGTCTTTTTGGTCACACTTTACAATAAGGTTTCATTAATGTTAGTGAATGTGTTTACAGACATCAACAAATAATTAATAACACTTCTAGCATAGCATTTATAATCATAGTTCAACATTAACTAATGCATTATTAAAACCTAAATTCATGCTTGTTAACATAAATGCATAATAAAATGTATGATAAACGTTATTTTTGCAGAGAAAAAAAATAATGTACGTATGAAAAAAACATAATTTTTTAAGGTTTAGATGCAGAAAGCCCCCCTTTCGCCTTTAACTCATTTATTCAGATACTACATTTTTACCTTAAAGAACAGGGTGTCCGCAGGGTCTTAAAAAGTATTAATAAATCAATTATAAGAAAATAAGGGCCCTTAAAATAGTATTAAAAAGTCTTAATCACATTTTTACAAGGTCTTAATTTTTGTTCAAGCATTGTCCAAAGTGTTTGACTTCAAAAAAAGCATAAATATATTTAGTTTCCTCTTAAAATTATCAACGGCGTGCTCGATCCACACGATTAGTTTGGGGTGGGGAGCGTCCAGCCAAGCTCCTTCGTCCGAGTGTAGCGAAACCACATATAGCAAAACCATAGAGCGAAACAGACGGCAAAATGGGAAAATGTAAGTTTGCGTACTCCTGGTTTGAGAAAGACGAGTTTAAACAGTGGTCTGTCGCTGAAAACAACCACGTAAATTATTCTTTCAAGCTTTGTTTTTTTCGAGTTTATCTGAGTTCTGTTGCATGGTTGTGCTCAATTGATTTATTTAACTACAGCTGTTTATTAACAACCGTTTATTAAGTTAAAGGTTTGATACTGATTAAAAGTTGAAGTGGCGATGAGGTCTTAAAATATTCTGAGAAGGTCTTTAAAAAGCCTTTAAAAGGTATTGAAATTACCTTTAGGATTCCTGAATATATCCTGAAGAAATTGTTCACACACATGTTAATTTCTTCACTATTTACTCACTCTGAAGTGGATCTAAACTTTTATACATTTAGTTTTGTTTTTTGAACACAAAGGAAAATATACTTAAGGTATTCTGTTGGAAAAAAAACAGTTATTGACTTCTATAGTATTTTTTTATTCCTAGTTTGTTTATGTAGTATGTTTTATCCAACATTCTTGAGTATATCTTCCTTTGTGTTCAGCAGAAGAAAGAGAATGAGTGGAGAATGAGCGAATGATGACAGAATTTCGATTTCTTTTTTTTTGCGTGAACTGTCCCTTTAAAACAGAAAGCTCTGAGAAAACATAGTTTGCATCGGCCACACGCTTCATTTTCTATGCTGTTTCTGCTCAATTGAATCAGTCACGGCCGCTGTAGGAATTGACCTGAGATTTTGCATCAGCAGCGTTTGAAAGAGAAAAGGCTGTTAATGATTTAGATGCGTGTGTGTTTACGGCGGGCATCCAACCGTGCCACTGTGTTTCTGTCTCTTTCATATTTTATGAAAAACCAGACCCTCGTAGCAGGGGAGAATCTGTGAGAATGCTCCTTTTGTGTGTGTGTGTGTGTGCGCTTTTGTTTGTGTCTGCGAGTCATGATCCTTTTTTTTTTACCAACATATAGATCTCTGGTTACTATGGTGATGAGCCTCCCATTAGCAGAATACCACTGATGATGATGATGATGATGATGATGATGGAGGTGATGATGTCATAATAGCAGAGGTGTCTCCGGGGTCCTACAGACCTTCTCCAGAACTCTTCCATACTCAGGTACACACAGACCTAGTGAGCTTAAACAAGTTGGTCACTTCTGAGGTGGCATAAGTGAGTATTGAGAAGGCAGCGACTCTGAAAGTGAATTTGCATAATAGCATGAACTGAAAACTTGGCTCGCAAATGATTCCCAGTGGAGTTTGATGATTAAATGTTGATTTGACTAATGATTATTAAGCTAAAACCACAAAACACTTAAAATATTATAGGTATTTACTAAAATAAAGACCAAAAATGTATTTATTCGATTTCAGCTCATTGCCAAAGCAACATTTCTAATTATCATTTAGTTTTGAAGTGGTGCAGTGGGTAGCGTTGTCGCCTCAAAGCAAGAAGGTCGCTGGTTTGAGACTCGGCTGGGTCAGTTGGCGTTTCTGTGTGGAGTTTGCATGTTCTCCCCTTGTTTGCATGGGTTTCCTCCCGGTGCTCCGGAAATCCAAAGATCTGTGGTGTAGGAGAATTGGGTAGGCTAAATTGGCCGTAGTGTATGAGTGCGAATGAGTGTGTATGGATGTTTCCCATTGATGGGTTTCAGTTGGAAGACCATCCGCTGCGTAAAACATATGTTGGATAAGTTGACGCTGTGGCGACCCCAAATTAAAAAAGGGACTAAGCCGAAAAGAAAATGAATGAATGAATGATTTTAGTTTTGTCTTGATGTTCAAGTTAAACTGAAAAAAATTTCAGATGCATTTTTCATTAAGCTTTTTTTAATGTAGTATTATTACTAAAACTAAAATAAAAATATATAAAAGCTACAGTACATAAACCTTTTTTTTTTGACAAAACAACAAACTTTGACAACAACATAATTACAAAAAGCTGTAAGAAATTAAATTGAACATAAAAAACAAAAAGATTTAATAAATAAAATAAATATATTTAATTCATTTAAACTATATGCATAAACATTTAAACTAAAATAAAAATATATGAAAAGAAAAACTTAGCTACTTTTTCTTAGTTAAACTTGATGTAATAAAAGCAATAAAACTAGAAATATATAGATATATAAAATGAACAAATATTAATAGAAAAGTATATATGTTATATGCATTTTGTTTCTTTAATTTTTTTTTTTGTTCATTTATTTATTAATTCATTGATTTTCCTTCGGCTTAGTCCCTTATTTATTAGGCATCGCCACAGCGAAACGAACCACCAACTGTTCCAGCATATTTATACAACGGATGCCCCTCCAGCCAGGATTTAAAAAACTCGAAAGCGCGATCACCTTCTACATTCTCGGGAAGCCCAAAAATACGTATGTTCTTCCTCATTGTATTTTCCAAATCGTCTAAATGTTCGGCAATTTCCAGAATTCACCTCTCTAGCGTCTGTAATTTACTCTCGACTGGGAAAGCAGCATCTTCCACTTCGGAGGTTCAATTCTCAGTTTCGGTGATTCATTTTTCTTTGTCATCAAGTTTTTTTGTTCTGTTGCAATAGTTGAGAGAGTGGGCTATTTTCATGGATTATTTTGGAAATGCTTTCCGTGATTTCTGTAATAATCTGCCGCGTGTCAGGTTCAGGCACACTGGTGTTAGCATCCGAGGTGATAGTAGCTTTATCATCATTCTGACAGTTACTTCCTGTCTCTGATTTGCTTGATTTTTTTTTTGTGTTCCATTAAGGCATGGCAATCGATTGCTTCAAAAAGTATGCGTCTAAACTCATAGCAAAGTGTGCTGCATATAACACAGAAGATAATGAGCTCCTCCATCAAAAATAATGATAATTGAACATTGTAAAATAACTAAAACTACAATAATCGAAAAATTATACAAACTTTTAAAGTAAAAATGACAAAAAAAATCTGTAAATAAAATGAGGTTAAATCATCTGAAAAAAATAAAGAATATTGGTGAAACTTCTGTTTAGGTCACAATTCACGGTATTAACAAACCATTAACGAGCACTGCTAGCTTAATAAACTACTAATTAGCTGCTTTTTAATAGCAAAGACTATAGAATACACAAGACGTGTCACTCGTATTGTTTTGAATGGGGAAAAGTGTAGCAGTCAATATGGCGAATGAATCCCCACCTACTAGTACAGGAGCCAGTCATCGATCGCTATAGACTGACGTTTCTACGGGGGGAAGCTCGGATCAGCTTGCAACTACTCAAACGCCCACTGGAGGAGATTCGCCATCAAGACAAAGTTTGTGAATTAGTTCAGAAGATCAGACGATCATTATTCAGAGTATGATCATGTGTAGAACAGCCATAAATGAGGTTGGTGTCGTGATCTTGTTCCTTTCAAGTGCGCATGCGCATTAGCTTGGGCAACCTGAAAATATGCTGATTTTGTTTTATTTGGCCATTTTGATATGAAACTTATGAGACATCTGTTGCTTAATTTTATTAGTGGTTCCAAATATGTAATGCAATCATAAGCTTGGCAAACAGTTCTGAAGAATTTTGAAGAATTTCCCCATTCAGACAGAATGCTCGAGTATACTGTCCGAGAGGCGTTTCAAAGATGGCTGCTGAGTGAAATGACATGCCTTAAAGGGACTTTGTTAATAGTATGGTACAGTAGAAGTTGAGTTTAGGTTTTGAGTAGGATTAGGGATGCAGAATAAGATCGTTCTTTATAACTACTAATAAACAGTTCATATCTTAATAATAGGCAGGTAATAAGCTAGTTAATAGCATGAATTGTGACCTAAACTAAAGTGTTACCAAAATATCTACTTAAGAATATCTAATACGGCCTTCAAACTTTCTACCTTTCCAAAAACATGGTTTGATAGAGAAAATTACCCTGCCGCATGGTACTTTTGTTTCTTTTATCCTTGACTGTCTGATGTCAAGTTAGGGTGAAGTGCAGTAAAACGGGTTTTAAACAGGCTGCTGTCTTGTTGGACAGGTATTGACTGTGTTAAATGGCTTTTTTCTCACATGTGCATTTTGCTGCAGTCAGCAGATGCAGTTGTGAGCGCAGGTGTGTGTGTGTATGTGTGTAGTATACTGTACTGCATGCAAGACTGTATACTGACTTAAACACTAATGCCTAATGACTCGTGACTTGTTCCTCTTTAGTTAATTACACTTAACTTGCATTTTACACACGCACACACACACTGCTGTGGCACCTTAATGAGATGCTGCTAGCATGCAAAAATGTTGATAAATTAAGACAGAGACACAGAGGTCATAATGTCTTGAAGTTTCTTGTCTTTCTGTCCCCTTTTTCATGTTTTTGGCTAATTTAAAAGTGGACCAAGCAGTCTGAGTCTAAGTTTCATCTTGACATTTCAGACCTAATTAAAATAGAAAACGCAGTGATCCAAGAGAGGTCAGCAACTTATTACAATCACATACAGGCGGCGTGTTTGTTTTTCTGTTGCATCGAGACTTTCTATCAGTGACTTCACTGCCAGCTTTGTCTTCGAGCTATATATACACACTACTGGTCAGAAGTTTGGAGTTATTAAGAGTTGATCATGTTTTGGAAGAGGTCTCATTCTCTTATAAAAAGCTGCATTTATTTGTCAAGTAAAAACAGATGCTGTGAAATATTTTTACAGTTTAATCCTGTCACAGCATGATTGTAATAAACAGAACATTATTGCATGTTGGTGTTGACACTAAATGCATGTGCCTTATATAAGTATTGAAGTGTTTTTAGTGTTGGGAGACTGAATCACATTATTAACAGTGCTTTATGTCAGTTCTCTGCAACACTGATTTCTTTAAACACACTGAATTAAAGCCCCATTTGATCAACTTAAATAACTTTCTTCAGCTTAGTCATTTATACATCAGGGATTGCCACAGCAGAATGAACCACCAACTATTCCAGCATTTGTTTTACGTAGTGGATGCCCTTTCAGCCTCAACCCAGTACTGGGAAACATCCATACATACTTGGTCTCACACACACAGACACACACACACACACACACTACGGCCAATTTAGTTTACCCAATTCCCCTATAGCGCATGTGTCCAGACTGGGGGAAACCGAAACACCTAGAGCTGTGAAGCTGCAGTGCATTTAACATTTCTTGACATTTTTATTAGCATTTCAGAGTTTACATCTTTGATTCTTACAAATTCTGAGTTTATATCTTCCAAATCTGACTTTCATTTGAAATCTAAGCCTAAATTTTGCATTTATTTTACATTTTATTGGCATTTTAGAGTTTACATCTTTGTTTTTCATCTTGAAAATCTGAAATTGAAAATCTTGTATTTGAAATTGAAGTTTACATGTTGCAATTGTTGACTTTATTGGCATTTCAAAGTTTACATCTTTATTCTTACAAATTCTGAGTTTATATCTTGCAAATCTGAGTTTTTTTGTTATTAGAAATATAAGTTTATGTTGTGCAATTTTTGACTTATTGACATTTCAGAGTTTACATCTTTATTTCTCAGAATTCTGAGTTTATATCTTGCAAATCTGGCTTTTTTTTAAATCTAAAGTTCCAAAGTCCAAAGTTTACATCTTTATTCTTACAAATTCTGAGTTTATATCTAGCAGATCTGACATTTTAAATTGAAAATTTAGTTTACATCTTGCAATTTTAATTGGCATTTGAGAGTTTACATCTTTATTTCCCAGAATTAATGTCTTGCAAATCTGACTTTTTTCTTATTAGAAATATGTTTACATTGTGCAATTTTTTACTTTTTATTGTCATTTCTGAGTTTGCATGTTTGTTTTACAAACTCTGAGTTCATATCTTGCTAATCTCAGTTTACATCTTACATTTTTGTACTTTTTATTGGCATTTCTGAGGTAACATCTTTTATTCTTACAAATTTTGAATTTATATTTTGCAAATCTAACTTTTTTCTTATTAGAAATATAAGTTAACATCATGCAATTTTTTACTTTTTTTGTCATTTCATAGTAGGCATCTTTGTTTTTACAAATTCTGAGTTTATATCTTGCAAATCAGATTTTATTAGATGAAATCTGAGTTTACATCTTGCATTTTTGACTTTTATTCAGCGTCTCTGCAGGGTCTTAAATTCACTGAAATATTATGTTGTAGGTCTTAAATCATTTTTGACTTTTTATTGACTTTTCAGAGTTAACATCTTCAATTCAAATTTTGTTTTTATATCTTGCAAGTTTGACTTTTTATTTGAAATCGAAGCTTTCGATTTCAAATTTGACACTTTTATTTCTCAGAATTCTGAATTTATATCTTACAAATCTGGCTTTTTTATTTTAAAATCTAAGCTTACATCTTGCAATTGTTGAGTTTGTATTGTTATTTCAGAGTTGACATATTTATTCTTAAAAATCCTGAGTTTATATCTAGCAGATATGACATTTTAAATTGAAATTGAAGTTTACATCTTGCAATTTTTGGCGTTTAATTGGCATTTCAGAGTTTACATCCTTATTTTCCAGAATTCTAAAGAGTTTATATCTTGCAAATCTGACTTTTTAATTTGAAGTTGAAGATTACATGTTGCAATTTTTGACATTTTATTGGCGTTTCAAAGCTTAAGTCTTAGTTTCTCAGAATTTTAAGTTTATATTTTGCAAATCTGACTTTTTTCTAATTTTGAATTGACATTTTTTAGAGTTTATGTGAATTCTGAGTTTCTATCTTGCAATTTTCTGACAATTTTATCCTGATCTAAAAAATAAGATGAATTGTTCAGTCCCTCTAGGTATTTGATTGCTGCTAAAAATGTATATCCCTATTGAGCAAATGAATGTATTTTTGACTGCCAGAAAAGACTGTTGTGCTCTACAGTTGAATGAATCCTCTCAAGCTCACCTTTCCAACCCTCTTAACCTCGTTATACATGTTATTATTTTGTAAATGTGCCATTCTGAGCACATCATTCAGCTCTCATTCACCAAACGCTCATTTTTCCCCATTGACAAACACAGAAGCATTCCTCCTCCTCCTCTGCTCTCTAAATGGAGAATCTGACGTTCGGCCTTTTCTTCAACATCAACGTCATGCACCGATATATACACACACACTAAATTTAGATGCTCGAGCAAGCAGTGAGCTCTATTGCAAAGAATCATCCATATTTAGACCAATACACACACACACATGCATGTTTATATTTACCTGTATATTTGCTCTCATTAATAATCCATTTACTGATGTGAAAACTGCTTTCATGCATATTTTACTGGCATAATGTCACATGCACATGATTATAACGGTGCTAATTAGTGCTGTTGCTAGTATCTCTTGCTCAGTTTGTTGCCATGTTTGGTAACAAAAATGCATATGCAGTATAGTTAAAGGCTAAATTATTCGCCCTCCTGTGAAATAGTAATAATTATTTTAATATATTTCTTAAATGATGTTTAAAAGAGTGGGCGTCACAGTGGCGCAGTGAGTAGCACAATCGCCTCACAGCAAGAAGGTCGCTGGTTTGAGCTTCGGCTGGGTCAGTTGGCATTTCTGTTTGGAGTTTGCATGTTCTCCCCGTGTTGGCGTGGGTTTCCTCTGGGTGCTCCCGTTTCCCCCACAGTCCAAACGCATGTGCTATAGGTGAATTGAATAAGCTAAATTTGCCGTAGTGTATGAGTGTGTGTGTGTGTGTGTGTATGGATGTGTCCCAGTGTTGGGTTGCAGCTGGAAGGGCATCAGATCCATAAAACATATGCTGAATAAGTTGCCTGTTCATTCCACTGTGGCGAGCCTGGATTAATGAAACTACTGAGCAGAAAAGAAAATCAATGAATGAATGTTTAACAGCAAGGAATTTTTTGACAGTATTTCCTATATATATTTTTTCTTCTAGAAAAGTTACTTTTAGTTTGGCTGAAATGAAAGCATTAAAAATTATGGTTAATAGTAATAACCCCCTTAAGATTTTTTTCCAAATGGCTATAGAAAAAAACACTATTGTTTAATGATATACCTAAAGTAATTAACCTAATTAAACCATTAAATTGCACTTTAAGCAGAACACCGTTATCGTGCAAATTGACTAGTAAAATATTATGCACTGTGATCATGGCAAAGACAAAATAAATTAGTTATTAAAAATAGTTATTAAAAACATTGTTTAAAAGTGTAAAAATATTTTTACTGTATTTTTGATTCACTTTTGTTGTTGTTTGTTTAACTGTCACAAAAAAAACTAATAAATAAACCATACATTTAAAAAACTTGGTAAATGTTTGCAAAAGAATTAATTTTGAATAATCTTGAATTAAATTCATTTATTCATTTTCTTTTCAGCTTAGTCCCTTTATTAATTCGGGGTCGCCAAAAAAAGACGCCAGTTTATCCAGCACGTATTACGCAGCGGATGCCCTTCCAGCCGCAACCCATCTCTAGGAAACATCCATACACACTCATTCACACTCATACACTACGGACAATTTAGCCTACCCAATTCACCTGTGTACCGCATGTCTTTGGACTGTGGGGGAAACCGGAGCACCCGGAGGAAATCCACGCAAATGCAGGAGGAACATGCAAACTCCACACAGAAAGGCCAACTGACCCAGCCGGGGCTTGAACCAGCAACCTTCTTGCTGTGAGGCGACAGCACTACCTACTGCGTCGCCTTTAATTTAATTCTTAATTAAAAATAAGGTTTGTCTTCAAATGTACTTTGTGTTCACTCGCTGAAAGATTTTTTTAAAACTTTACAATAAGGTTGGATTTCCCAGTACTGGGTTGCAGCTTAAAGGGCATCTGCTGTGTAAAATATATGCTGGATAAGTTGACGGTTCATTCCGCTGTGGCGACCCCTGATGAATAAAGGGACTAAGCTGAAGGAAAATGAATGAATAAGGTTGTATTAGCTAAAGTCAGGTAATTTATTTACTAACATGAACAAACAATGAACAATACATTTAAGTTTATTTGTGTAGCGCTTTTCACAATAATAATTCTTTCAAAGTAGCTTTACCAGAGCTGCGCATTACTGCTTTGCAATCAAAATCAGAAAAGGTTATTACTAACAACTTTATCTAATGACTAATTACTAAAAACTTTAACAGTTAAAGTTATATATAAACAGTTAACTTTCAGCTATGTAGTGTATATATATAGGTGATGTCTATGTGTAGATGTTCAGTCTCAAAGTCCTTGGGTAGTTGGCATCATCTCTTCACAGGTCTTGACATTTATTACAGTATTTATTAATTTTAGTTAAGAAAAATAATTGTTTATTGATCTTTTTAACTCACAGTGCATTAACTAATGTTAACACGCATGAATTTGGATTTTAATAATGCATTACTAAATGTTGAACTATGATTAATAAATGCTGTATTGTTCATTATTAGTCCATGTTAGTAAATACATTCACTAATGAAATCTTATCAGAATTAGAAAGAGCTTTATTGCCAGGTATGTTCACACATACAAGGAATTTGTATTGGTGACAGAGCTTCTATGGTGCAACAGAATTACAGGGACAGAACAAAAAACAGATTATAAATATATTTTAAAATTAGAAGTAAGAGAGCACGACATGGAGGCGGCCATCGTCATCGGCGCCAGCGTGAACTCTAAATTGTAAAGTGTGACCAGTTGTTTAACTTCCCGCATTAATCAAATTGATCATCTTTAGCTTTGTGAGCTCAATGAGATGTTATTTAGTGAACCTGAAGTCTTTATAACTCTCTGTCTGCTTCTGATTGACAGCTGTCTGAATTGTGCGCACAGTTTGCAGGTGTTCCCTAAACGCCAGTGTGTGTGAGAAGTGACCTGTGGGTGTTTGTGTGTGTGTTTTTTTGCTGTACTATGTGTCCTGCAGCATTTCCATCAGGCCAGCAATGGGAGGAACATGTCACTACAAGCTACTCAATCTACTCTTGTCACAGAAATCAATACTGCTACACACACACACACACACACACACACACACACACGTCCAGGAGAACATCTCAATTGCTCTACAGACACTCTAAGATATAAAGACGTCTACTGAAAAACAACACAAACAGTAAAAACAGCCTTTGGTTCTGCTGAAAAAAGTCAATCCTGACCCAGTAAGCACACACACACACACACACACACACACTAGGGCTGCACAATTCATTTACCTTCAGCTTAGTCCCTTTATTCATCAGGGGTCACCACAGTGGAATGAACTGGCAACTATTCTAACATATATTTTACACAGTGGATGCCCTTCCAACTGAAACCCAGTACTGGGAAACACCCATGCACTCCCACATTTACACACACACTGATACACTACGGCCAGTTTAGTTCATCAATTCCCCTATAGCGCATGTGTTTGGACTGTGAGTTAAATCGGAGCACCTGGAGGAAACCCACGCCAACATAGGGAGAACATGCAAACTTTACACAGAAATGCCAACTGACAAGAAATTTACATCCCTTTATGGTTTTCTGTGGAGTCTTAACAGTATTGATGTGGAAATCCAGTAATCAAATGTAAAACAACTTGTTCTGAACTGTTGTTCCTGGTTAATTATAATCCTAACTTGATATTGTAGATTCTGTAATTTGATTTTTGCAGATTAGCACATTGCAATATCGATGCTGAAACCATATATAGTGCAGTTCCAACACACACAGACACACACTTTAGAGGGGAAACAAGTCAGAATTAAACAAAAAATTTCTGATTTCTGATTTTTCTTATCTTTAAGCGCATTCTTTCTTTAGTATACTCATATATACTATTATATATGAGTGTTTCTTATTTTAAAGATGCAGTATTCAAGTTGACACCCAGTGGTTGAACTAGGTTTTGCACTCCAGGATCAAAATGCATTTTCCCTGGGCTCCTCTGATGAGTGCAGTATGCCAGATTGACCTGAGTGTCCCTGACTATCAAAGCTAAAGGATGATTTAAAACTGATTTGAACCGTTTTCTAACCAAAAGCAGCGTCGGACAATAAGAATTATATATTTTCCTCACTAAAAGGAGTTTTTGTCCGAACCAACACCTGAATATTCTATTTTAGAAAGGGATTCTAGTTCTCACAGGTGAGCACTGATCAGCTCAGGTACACCTCATGTGCTTTATTCAGTGTTAAATGCTAATAAAGTGAGTTTGAACTTCATTTTACATGACATTTATTGTCATACTACTGAAAGCATAAACAAATAGTTCACCTCAGATCTTTAAAAATGAAATAAACTGAACTCTAGAACTGTGACTCAGTGCAAACCAACACATATCAGTGATTCAGCATCTACATTTAAAGAGGTTTAATATGTATTCATTAGATTGTAAACCTTACCATTTCGTCAGTGAGTGAGCGCATATTCTGTGCTTCTGAATGGCTGTATTTAAATTTCTGTTTCGTCTCGTGCAAACAGCCCAATTGCTCATCACTGCGTATCTCGTCATGTAGCGTGTTGTGAGGACACAGGGTTACAATGTAACCTGCTCACCTAATGTTTACATTCCTAATATTTATATTATTTGCTAATTAATAACCTCATGTGGAGCTCTGAATCTGCATCTCATTTCGGAGTCTGCTACTGTCCACCGGAGGTTTCAGTTTCAGTCGAGGGGGCTTCCGGAATGACTGAATGAATAAAATACGCTGTTTTCCACCAAGACAACCCGGGGTGCTGAAATTTAATTGGCTAAAATGGCATTGGGCGGGTTAAACGAACCAAAACTTTTCAAAGCAGAATATCTGACTTCAGCATTATTTTTCAGATAAACAAGAATGTTCACTTAGCGTGTTTCCTAAATATCTGCAAACATATTATGGTGTATTTATGCTTCAGAAGAGTCAAAAACGTACATACAGCACCTTTAAACAAGACAAGAATGAGAATTATTATCAAAAACGCTCATGAATTATATCTATTTGGTTTTCGACTTTACCTTTGCAGACATACACCCAAAAATGGGCATGACTGTAAACAGGTTAAAGCACAAACACAAGACGTCACCGTTTTCACTGAATCATGTTTTTGTCGTTTACACAGATCTGCCATTGTTGTGTAAATCACTTCGGAAATAAATTAAAAGTTTTCCAAGTGTGTCATGATACACTTGAGTTTTTCCTCTGCAGTGTAATGTGTGTGTGTGTGTGTGTGGATGGATTCATCCATTATGAATGTCTAGAAGCAACACTGTCACCTGGACTGAGAAACTCAAACAGCGTCAGTCTGGAGTGTGTGTGTGTGTGTGTGTGTGTGTGTGTGTGTGTGCGCACAATGACAGTCTTTCCTCCTTCAGGAAAAAAACATCCCATCTCACTTTTACAAGAAGCTGATTTTGCCTTGTTAATAAGATGTTTTTATGACTTGCAGATTTTACAATATCCCAGCAGTTAACAAGGACATTTGTGCTTCTCTGTGCATGTGTGTGACTGTAAACCAGTGATGTGCGGGTTTGACATTGTGAAGGGCAGAGTGAGAATTGGGTAACATCCAGTTTGGAATATTCAATCTCTTTGGGTTTATTAAACACAAACACTCATATGTGTGTCTCTCTGCTGCTTCGGCTCGCAAACATGTCATGAAAGATGCATAATACGCACATCTGCTGTCGGAGAACTATTGCTTTCACAAATATTTGGTATTGTTATTCTACCAAAGCAGTTTTTTTGTGTTCTGTAATAATATGTCTTGCATTACTTTATAAATGAGAAAACGAGAGAAAATTAATTGCATAATTATTGGCTATTAGTACGTCTCATCACATTTATTTTAATATTTTGTCAAAGGTGAAACTGATTAAACTGAATAGTGATTATTTAAAATCAGTGTTATTTTAAAATCAGCGATATGGCTGTATATCGGCACTGGTGGGAGGCGTGCAGCCCTGTTGCCTTAGTGTCCCACCAGTGACGATGTACAGCCATATCCCACTGCTTCAAGTGTGATATTACGTTTATACAACAGTTTGGCGGCATAATCATGTATATAAAAAATAAAACCAAACAGGGAAAGTCTCAAAAATTCTTTTGCATGAGGAACTACTTTCTTTCGCCATTCATTCACATCTGCAGCTGACGTCAGAACAGCAGAAATCGTTGCTCATTCAACAACGTCACTTCAGAGCTAGTATGTAAATGATTCTCTTATATAATATCTAAAGTGATGACAAAACAGGTGATTTTGCTCACATTTTAAGATTACAAGGCTAAACGGCATAAAATGCCATCAGTCTACATAGATTCCCTATTCTCTGTTGCAATCGGGAGATCACAATAATCAACCCGAAAAAGCCAAGCAGAGCAAACTCTATCAGATTACTATGGTATAAATACTGCACTACAACATACACAAGAGAGACAGGGTGTCCGCGGGGTCTTAAAAAGAATTACAAATTGATAAATCAATTAAGAGAAATTTAAAGCCCTTAAAAAGGATTAAAAAGTCTTAAATGCTATTTTACAAGGTATTCAATTCTGTATCAGTATGCTAACATTTATCCTTATTTAATCTTTGAATATTGGGATGCTGTGTAGTTCATGAAATCAAAAAAATATTCTGCTAGATTTGACATTGCGCTGCTTTGTTTACAGCAGTATTCAGGGAAACACTGTCATTCCTGCTGCTGTAAAGGCGCCACCTGCTGGATTAACATTTTTATTCAGTATATAAATACAGTTTTAGTTTAGGGTTCGTTTCTTGCAATCAGTATTTAGTAAATATACTGCAAGTTAAAATGTCGGCAATGTTATTGGTTGAAACATGAAGTGGTGATGAGGTCTTAAAATGTATGCAAAGAGTCTTTAAAAAGGTCTTAAAGGTATTGAATTTCAATCTCTTGATTCCTGTATATACCCTGTAGAGATTGACTTAAAATATTACTTACCAGTTCTATAATGATTTTATCGGCTGTAGTTAAAAATTTTAGCTGTTTTTCCTTCCCTGAGCACTTATCATGCGGTCTCTGTCGCCATCTTGTGGCAGAATGTCAACCATCTTTGCTTAATAATAGGCTGATGGCCACCGATGCGCTGAATCTGAAATTATAAATATCTAAATAAACTAGGCGCTATCCTTATAAATAAACTGCATAGTTGCAATCTAAACAACTACATTCTCACCTAAAAAAAAGCCTCAAAAGTACATTGTTGTCTAACAGCAGGAATATTTGTCAAACTGTAGTGAGCTTATTCCTCTGCTTGTCATGTGGGCGGAGACTGTAGCAGTGCTGATATTGCAGAATATTGCACGGCTATCAGCCAATTAGATGTGAGAACCATACAGAACTGTTGTGTGTATATATACTGTATATGGGCATTAGTTTAGACTTTTTTTTTTTCCCATCTTTGAATTTTTTTTATTTTATATGTAGCTCAGCTTGTGTACTATTGTCATTTTTAGATATTTCTTTGTATTTTTATGTTTAATGTCCATTTTTTTTAGTATTTTAACATTAATTAATCTAAGCAGTTTTACATTAAGATTATGTTTATTTAAATTCATTCATTTTTTCTAGTTTTAGTTAATAATTCTAGCACTGTTCAGAATTTAATTTTGATTCTGCATTTCAGGTATCGGACTCTTAACGTCAGGATAAGAGGATTTCTACACTTTTGAAAGGTAAGAGATAATAATGACAGCCTGATTCATTTCTATAAACAAATAATTTTTTAGTTTGTTTTAAATAACGAGTAAAATAACAAATGATCTGGTTCTTAATTACTTGTCGCTAATGTCCACTGTGGCATATTTCATTCGCTAACATGTTTTAATAAAGCCACATGTAGGCACATACTGCTGTTTATTAAGTTTTCCCATAATTAAGATATACTAATTAGTCTGTTATGTGTATTGCAATCCATGTGTCCCAGTTCACTTTTTTGCTTCCACCTTAGTTGAGATTAATGTTTACACAGCACATAATGTCCTCCCTGTCACAGTCTGGGTTTCCCCTGCATGTTGAATATGACTGTGACAGATATTCATGAGGTCTTGGATGTGTTGCCTGGATTACAGTTTTGGAGCTAAATCACCCAGACAGATGGTTTTCAGCTCATTTAGTATCAGATGTGTCTGAAATGGACAGTCAGGAATCGGCTGTATTGACTCATTGAACAGAGTCATTCATTACAACCAATTCATGAAAAAATCACTTTGGGGAACCAGATCATAATGTATTCAAAACCTGCAACCTGAAGAAATATAATTTAATGAAATTATATTTATAATTATTTAATTGAAACCATATAGTATATAATCAGCAACTGCCATTTTTTAAATATATTTATCATATTATATTTATCTCATTTGTTTTATTATGGCATTACAGCAGTTATTGCATTTGCGTTAATAAAAAAATGAGGAATTAATAAAAATTATTACCAAAAAATCTGAAATTTCAATTTACACATGAATTATGCAAAATAACTTAGTTTATCATATAATTAAAAAATATGATATATATATACATATGTATTTAACTTAGTATTGATAACAATTAAATTAAAATTAAGTGTAAATTTTCTTTGTGTGAAAAGAATCTGAAAATTACCCATAATAATGAAATAGATTAAGTTTTTTGAACAACAATAAACAATTTAATGACTCCATTACATTTTTACTCAATTTAAAATTATAAAAAATATAAACATTCACTTTCAGATGAAAAGAAGGGATCAATGTTTCATGCTGTAATGATTTGTTATTAGGTGTACATATACAGGTTTATTAACACGTTTCAGGCCCAAAAGTGTGTGTTTTAGGGAGTTTTTTGATACTAAAAGCACAAATTTTACACTTAGTAAAAGATAGTTAGATATTACTTGACACTATTAGCAGGTTTGGCATGCAGTCCCGGGAGAGAACCCTGAGCTCGGAGATTATTGATCCCAGGGCTCCTGCCAGGTCTTTTAGCATGCAAGGGTGTTGGAGATTAGATAGGTCTCGAGAGCTCCCCCTAGTAAAGAAGAAAGCGAAGGAGATAGGGTGGAAGGAGGGATTCTTCCAAAACGATAATAAGGCAGTAGGGTGAAATCCATCTTGGATCAGTCTGATTGGATTATTACTGATTACAGATGAGAGACCAGCTGCGATCAATCACATCACGTGCTCCTCTCGAAATTAGTTAAAAAACTTCACTTAAAGTGACAGATCAATGTACTCGTAGCTATTCTAGTCTGTGTTGTCCTATACAAGTCATAAATAGGTTATATAATATATCTCAATAATAATAAAAATAATGAGCTTTTTTTGAGAAAAAGCAAATACATTTTTCACAGCATGTCTTTTATAATCTGTTTTCTTCAGGAAAATGTCCTATTTTTATTTATTTATGGGGAGAGTGCTTCAAGCATTTACAAAGTTACATTTATTTTCTTACTAAAAACTATGATAAAATGCACAAAAGCATGCACATCAGTCTAAATGGGTGCACAGCCAAACAGCAAAAAGTGCTGAAATATATCAACAAGGTGGCAACACCAAAGCTCCAAAAATACCAATTTATTAAGTTAAATTAAAAAGGCTAGCAAAAAAGTGTAAACCCAGGCTCATTCTGAATACATACACCTGTATACATTTACACACGATATACGTCACAGTAGCTATGTTTTTTTGCAGTTTTTTCGTGAATTCACCAGAGGCTGCTGTGTATGCATTTTCAGAGTTCTCTCACGAGTGCCATTAACGCCTGCTGTTTTCGTGTAAATCCACCAGAGGCCGCTGTTGATTGACTGACTGACCGATCTCCCCATACACCCCTTCCCTAAACCCAATTGATAGTGTTTTCAAAAGCGGCGATTGATCAGCATCCACCCCGTTCTCTAAACCCAATCAATAGTGTTTTCAAAAGCAATCTAGAAAAAAGAAAAGCCATCGCCTGATTTTTACCACATTTTCAGATTTTACCACATTCTCACTCTGCTTTTGTTTTGTTTTTGCTTTGGAATCGTTATTCACCCGACTCGAACCCCATCGTAGTGGTCAACTCCTCTCTGCATCAAATCGTGCAACGTACGTGGTGAGCCACTGGACAAACTGGTAACAGAGGAAAAGCCGTCCATATGGAGGTCAGCGGTCATCTGGTGAGCACGAGAAGGAACAGAGTCATACCGCGCTGTAGCTTTCGGTTTAATGACGAAATGCAGCCATACGTACCTCTGGCTATATAATTCGTGATCTCCAGAAATGTATACAGGGCTACGTTTACAGAATGAGCCTATGTTGCAAAGCGTGAAAGGTGTAAATGTTACACGCTTCGTGTTAGCCTTTTTGATTTAATGAATTGGTATTGTTGGAGCTTTGGTGTTGCCGCCTTGTTGAATGCATTTGTGCACTTACTAAAAACTATGCATTTTTTTAAGCTTCCAGGTCAAAACGTTGCTGAGTGTGTTATAAGCTCTGTCTGAAAAAGATTGAATAATTCAGTGGCATGCCACTAGTGTAATATAAGATGTCTTGGTAAATCTGAGTGCAATTTCTCAGGCTTGTTGAGAATGATCATAATCCTGTAAATAGCAAAGCTCTCAATTTCAATGCCGCATAGCAGAACCAGCCGAGATATTGAAGTGATCTCATTAGTGATTTTTTTCTTTCCTATTGAAACGCGTCTACCAGGAATGTGTTGAGAAATGTAGCATGATTTCCTTCAGTGTTTTGGCGAAGGTGTGGAATGTGATATAGGGAATGCTGGGCTCTTGTTAATGTCAGTGCTGAAGTGTTTTTACTGGAGCTGAAACATGCGGTTGGCTGAACTCTTGCAGCCGCGGGACATTAAAGGGACACCGCTCTGCTGTTTTCTTTCAGGTAGTGTTGCTGTTTTGTGTAAACATGGTTTCAAAGTGCCTTGCAATTCGAAGCTTTGGTGGAGGAGGAACGTTCTAGGTTCAATAAAACTTTCTGTCATGCTCATTTCCACAGAAAATGATTTCCAAAAACAAAGAATTTCTTCACAGCAGTCTCGGCACTAAAAGGATCGTTTAAACATTTTTCAAATAACACAATTACTGTAAGTGTTTAAAACAAAATAGACTTTGCTTTTAAACTAAACGCATCTAAATGCATTTCATCTGTGTTTTTCGTAAAACTGAGAGACAAGACGAAGTAATTTTCTGTGGTAATCAACGTTTTTTTGAACCCGTAAATGAAGTTGCATGAAAGAGCTGTGGCAAGTTCTGCAGTTCTTGCATGTAATGCTGGTAAATCTTCTTTTTCACAGAGCTCAACGTGGCTGTTTGGATAAATCTGGATGGGATATTAAAGCGCAGTTTAAAATTCTGTACATTAATCTCTCTTTCAGCGCTGATGTAAGCAACCCGCGCTGTGGGGATAAATATAATCTAATAACGCAGTGGCTTTTGCAGTCATTCAGATGAAACCAATTAAAAAGCCTGCGTCTGCGCAGATTGTGGAGTGTGTGAGCTTCCCCGGAGTGTGAGTTTACACAAGGTTTATATGTGAGCGCTCCCATCTAACAGATCACAAGCATCTGTTTCTCTTTCAGTCTCTCTTTGGGACTCAGAGATTAAGGAATCGTTTAGGAAAATTGTTGGACCTTGAGATGGAGATATGCTGTGGCTTTAAATGATCTAATGCATGCACAAATGCTATGTAAACGCGTCAGCCACACTGTAAAAATATCCGTAAATTAGCAGTTTTCTGTATTTTATGGTATTTTTATTAGATTTTTCTGTTATTTCTGCTTTTGAATTGCATTACTGGAGCTTGATCTTCCGTCCAACAACTTTTAACCTTAAAGTTTCTAAAAGTGACTTTTATGAAGATGTGTAGTAGTTTGCCATAATGTATTGTCTGGGTTGGTGTTGTATATAATGCTAGAAATACCTTGTAATAAACTGCAGCACATTTCCTGTTATTTTAAAGACTTATTTGTCTGTATATTATATTTTATACATTATATTAATTCAAACTACTAAAATGTCAGTAAAAGACATTAGACTGTAGAGTTAAATTCATCAAAAGTCAGAGCAGAGATCAATATCCCATAATACAATTCTCAACCGAATTGAAAGAAACTTTTAATTAACAGATATTTTTTACAATGCAGTACTAAAATTACTATTAAATTAATTCAAATGAATGTTGTGCAGAAGAGGTTGATTAAATAAGGCATAGCTCTTAGTAAATGGAGAAAACTTTACTATTACAACCTTCAAAATACACATTTAAAAAATATATTTGCTTTTAAAAGACATAACAAAGTTACACATTTTGTGCTTTGAGTGTGCAAGATAAATAGTATATAGAAAAAAAATCTATAAAAAGAAAATGTAATGGCACCAACGCAGGCAATATGTCCTTTCAAACTAATACAATTATAAAAAATGATATAATACTTAAAAATTTTAATTAGATTTGTTAATTATTTCTTCACCAAAAGCCAACCTAGGCTCATTCTGAAAATGTACACCTATATACATTTCTGGAGAGCACAAAATATGTATGAGGAGGTACATTTTTTTTGCTGTTTTTGTTTTCGTGAATCAACTAGAGGTCGATGTGTATGCTTTTTGAGATCTCAAATTTCTCTCGAGAGTGCCATTCACACCTGCTGTTCTCGCGTAAATCCACGTTGTCGTCCGACTGACTGACTGACACACCCTCCTCCTTCCCTAAACCCAACCGATAGTTTTGAAAAAGCGATCCAATAAAAGAAAAGCCCTCGCCTGATTTTTACCACATTTTCAGATTTTACCACAATATCTCCCCGTAATTTACTTGTTTATTTAATTTTTTACTTGGGCTCAAGTCTCATTCATTAACACAGAGGTTTATGCAGGGTTTATGGCTTGTACTGCAGCCAGCCCCCGGGGGGCAATCTAACGGGGGGAGCGTCACTCAAAAGCAGGCGTGTGGCACACTTAGATTTATACTGTAACTTTGTTGCCATTCTGACTAATCATAATCATGACAACATAAGACATGTCAAATGCAGTTTTGACTTGTAATATAAAATTTTTTACTGGTAATAGTTATAAAATACTAGTGTTTAATGATAAATACTAGTGCATAACCAGAAGTATATATCAAATATAGCATTAATACTTATTTATTAGATACTAGTAACTAAGTTTTATGAGTGTCTAAGCACTGAGCATAAATTGAGTACACCACATTTTGAAAATGCACTGTAGTGTTCGTTTTAAAGACGAAATACAGTCATACATTCCTCTGGCTACATAATTTGCGATCTCCATAAATGTATATAGGGCTATGTTTTTACAATGAGCCTATGTTGCCAAAGGTTGTTGTTGGAGATAAAACGAGCAAAAACAAACAGAAAACAGCAGTGGATCAAATCTAGTCAACTTAACATAGATTTATTAACAGAGTATGTTTAGGTGTCAGAATGTTTTGTATAAATATCAATATATTTGTCGAAATGAAGTCATATATTACGATTTCTTCTTTTTGTCTTGCACACTTTTGGGACTGAGTAAATGTGCATATTTATCTGAGGAACTATTGCAGCATGAAAAAAACAATCACTTTTAATCTCTCTCAAATCTCAGAATTGAAAAATAGTATACAGATTTTGAGTGCATTATAAAATCTGTTTGCTTTGTTTTTGTGCTAATAAATTGTCTTTAAAATTGTCAGTGCTCTATTTCTCATGTGACATCAAACTTGATTTTCCAATCTCATTAGTTGAATACAATTTTCAAGTTCAATCCAGACCAATAACTTGCTGCATTTACCCCTAAACGAAAGCTTTTTTTGTGCATTTTTTTTAGAAACTAATAAATTCTTTCATGAATGAATGGTTTTTCCATCCCTGTTTTTACTCAGAAGGGAGGCTTTGTCAGATTTAGCTCACTTTCGAGTCTATATTCATCCCCAAGGTACAACAAAGTCAACACAAACATGTGAGCATAATGGTTTGTGTTGCTTAGATTAATGTTAATACAGACCACGTCCTGTGAGAAACTTTATATTGTCTCGAACCCTCAGAGGTATTTAAGTGGGTTTGTGTGTGTTGATATTTGCACGAGTCCCCTAGAGAGCGCGTGCCGTGTGCTTGTTGACAGCCGTTCAATGCTTTTGTAAATCCCCAACCAAACCTCAGATCGTGCCGTGCGTCACAATTATATGTTCATTCTTAGACGCTTCTGTTTATGTAAATAAATAAGTAAATAAACGCTAAACCTGAATGATTTTCTTGACATTTGTTCGGGTCTTTAAAATCTAAGTTTGTCCGTGAATGCAATTAAAACACAGTCAATGTTGTTCGATTTGTGAACACATTCTTATGAACTAAATGTTTCAGTCTGAATCAGTTTAATGACTCGCTGGGTACATTAACATGGATAACAATACTCAGATTTTAATATGAATAAGACAATACTCTGATTAAGAGTCGACCATGTAAACAGAGATTTTTGATTACCTTAATTTGATTAAAGTCATAATCGAACTAAATCGAAAATTTAATTAAGATGCGGAGTATGCCGATTTTAGTGGCATTATTGAAGTGCAGTACAGACATGTAAACACAGCAATCAAACTATTACTGCTTTAATTACTTTTTGCTACATTTTGCGACAGGACGTACACACTGTTGTCAGCCGTTTGACAACAAACAAATGAAAAAGGCTTCAAGCAGGAGAGCACATTTTTGTTGCGTGCAGGAAACTGACTATGCACAATATTGCTTGGGTTTTTTCTGGGTGCTGCAATATATTTAATATAATGTAATATATATATTTCACTTTGAATATAGTTTCACAATATGAATTAAGTTACTGGAAAGAATTCATTAATTTACATTGATTGGGATGATTTTGGGGTTTTTTTTTTGTGAATTTTGTGAAAAATATTTTAACACATAAAAAAAAACAGAACATAGATAAAAATGAAATAAACTGTGGTTTGTGCTGGAATCTAACTATAAAAATTCAATTAACATCTAAAATAACACTATCTAGTCTTCATTTTTAAATGATTAATAATTAATCTTCGTTAAAGTGGCAAACTTATAATTTAATAATTTAAAACTTAATGATTTCTTGTTGCCAAATGGTTTGAATTTGCTTTAGATCTTACAGTTGCAGGCTTTAAATACACATCCAAGTAATAATCTTTTACGCTATTAGATTACTATGAATTCACAAATCACGTGTACTAAACTGTTTTGGTTAATTATAATCCCAACTTGACATTGCAGATCCTGCGATGTGACTATTGCAGATGTACATATTGGAATATCCATGCTGAAACTATATATTGTGCAGCCCTTGTGCTGGCATGTTGCTTGAGAATTTTTATCCATGATCTGTTTGCATGCATATTGTGAGAAACTAACTGCAGTTGAACTTTGTCGCAAAATTAAAAATGATGAGGAACATGAACAGTTGTGCGAAATGCTGGAGGAAACTAGCGTTGAATGGTGACATTATGGCAATAATCGAACTACAGTTGAAGTCACATTAATTAGCTCTCTTGTGAATTTATTTATTTTTGTTATTTTCTAAATGATGTGAATGTGAATCTTTCACAGTATTTGCTATAATATTTTTTCTTCTGGTGAAAGTCTTATTTGTTTTATTTCGGCTAGAATAAAAGCAGTTTTAAAAAAAATGTTAAGCTATTTTAAGGTCAATATTATTAGGCGCCTTAATCAATATTAGTTTTGGATTGTCCACAGAACAAACCACTGTTATACAATGACTTGCCTAATTACCCTAGTTAAGTCTTTAAATGTCACTTTAAGCTGAATATTAGTGTCTTGAAGAATATCTAGTCTAATATTATGTGCTGTCAACATGGCAAAGATAAAATAAATCAATTCTTAGAAATTAGTTATTAAAATTGTGTAGAAATGTGTTTGTAAAAAATCTTTCCATTATAAAGAAATTGGGGACAAAACTCTACAGGGGGGCTAATAATTCAGACTTTAACTGTATGCACTATAACATTTAAAACGGGATCATGAAAGGAACGTTCTAAAAGCAGCTCATGTAAACAACTTAATCACATTATTGTCCTTTTCAGATTAAGGCTAATAATTAGATTACTGCTATCCATGTAAACCTAGTCACTGAATCCGAACTAAGGAGTTATTAGAGGAATCGGAACCATTACATTCCTCGTTTCCCATCCCTGGTCTTTATATTTCTCACGCAGATACAGAAACAGCCCGTTTTATCACTCAATTAAAGCTGCCCTCGTTGACTTTCCACTCGAGCAGCGGCTCTTATGGTGGGGTGAAAAAGTCGCGCGACGCCTGGAATAATTGAATTGAAATATTCTCATCCTTAACCCACTCAAATGAAAGAATAGTCACTTCAGAGGTCATTTCGTTTCCCCCCACCTGACGTGTATATAATAACTAGTGGTTCTTCAATCCGCGTCAGAGTTTAAAAGAGCTGTGTTCTGCACATTACAATGCTTGTACTGCTCTATTAGTTTGATGCTTTGTGGCCTAGAATTCAATGCAATGCAAATCCTCTTAAAGAAGAGCTTCAAAAAGAGGGTCTCTGCATTCATGCCAACTGGAGAACCTGTTTTACTTTTCTGAAGAGCCATCAGTTTTTTTAAAAGAATATATATTTTTAAAGGGATAGCACACTCCAAAAATAACATTGACGTAATTTACTCACACTTTTATTCTTAATATCGTAGTTTTCACAATTCATGCTATTAAATATTGGCTTATTACCTGCCTGTTATTAAGATATTAACCATTCATTAGTAGTTATAATTCCTTTTCTTTGGCTTAGTCCATTTATTCATCAGAGGTCGCCACAGAGGAATTAATCGCCAACTTATCCAGCATATGTTTTACAGCGGATGCTCTTCCAGCTGTAACCCAGTACTGGGAAACACCCATAGTCAATCATTCACTATGGGCAATTTTGTTTTATCAATTCCCCTAAAATGAATGTGTTTGGAATGTGGGGGGAACCGGAAGGAACCCGGAGGAAACCCATGCCAACACAGGGAGAACATGCAAACTCCACACAGGAATGCCAACTGACCCAGCTGGAACTCAAACCAATGACCCTCTTGATGTGAGGTGACAGTGCTAACCACTGAGTCACCGTGCCGCCCTATTAGTTATAATGCATGATCTTATGATGCATTCCTAATCCTACCCAAAACCTAAACCCAACTTCTACCATACTAACTATTAATAAGCAGCTGATTAGTAGTTTATTAAGCAAGTCGTTTTCCCAGAGATGGGTTGCGGCTGGAAGGGCATCCGCTGCGTAAAAACATGTTCTGGATAAGTTGGCGGTTCATTCCGCTGTGGCAACCCTGAAATAATAAAGGGACTAAGCCGAAAAGAAAATGAATGAATAAATAAGTTAGTCGTGTTAGTTGATGTCTTAATACTGTGAATTATGACTTAAAGTGTTACACTTAATCAAACTGTTAAAGGTACTTTCTTCTGTCAAACACAAAAATAAGATATGTTGATCAATGTTGGAAACCTGCAACCATTGACTTCTATACTATGTAAGTCAATGGTTGCAGGTTTTCAGCCTTCTTCAAAATTTCTGATATTCAGCCATGCTTAAACTGTATAGTAATTTTATTTTTAGAAAAGGTTTTTTATTTACGTTTTCTGTTTAGACTGTATCTAAGCCTTTACTTGTCATGTATAAGTTTATTTACATAACATAAATAGTCCATACGTTAAATTGAGCTCACAAAACTGAAATAATTTGTTTTAAATAAGCAATTAATAACATAGTGATTAACTATATGTCTGAAAATAAGATGTATTTGAATATTCAATTAATAATTTACATACTCGTTCTGTATAATCTTAAAATCCACCAACTACTCTTAAATAACTGCTTTTTAAATAATGCAATGCATTAATTTAGTAATAAAAACATATGATTTACAAAGTACAAATATATGCAATCATTAAGCATAATATATGCTCTTATAAGTCAAGAATACAGGATTTGTAGCTGTATTTATAAACGGTACAATGTCTAATAATGTAGAGTTAATGCTTAAAAAATGATGAATTAACTTGACTAATTAATAAATGATTCAAAGTGTGCATTTATTATAAAGTGTTACCATTGATTTTCTAAAAACATAAATTGTTCTCAACATTGACATTAATAATGTTGTTCTGCATGGACTTGGCAGCGATTTTGTATTCTCAATGTTGTTATAAATCATATATTATAATACATTTTTATTTTATTGTATTATCAAAAAAAAAAGAGTTTTTTATTATCTTATTTTTGCCATTATTTCATTATGTCACCCAAGTAGCTTGCTATGAAAGCCATTGTCTTGTTTTTAGCACAGGAACATTTGCGGGTTAATGAGGTGACTTTGGGCTTCATTAGCATTTTTCTTGTCACAACAGTGGCGCAATTTTTAATGTAAGGCATCACCATGGAAACATCTGCTCTGGGCCAGGTTATGGGATGTGCTTTAATGGTAAAAATGCAGCACTGGTAACCAGAAGGTTGATGGTTTGACACCTGTGAGGGGCAAACATGAACAACATCCACTGCGCCCCTGAGCGAGACCCTTAACCCCAGTAAAAACCGTCATTGCGCACTCTATAGCCAATATCATGTGCTGTTTCACAATGCTATTGCCTGGACTTGAGGTGATAAATAGAGATTAAAATTTTTGACTTGACCATGACAGCGATTTAGACATATATTAGTCTAAATGATAGCCTAAAGCCCTTGACATCTGTCCATGACTGATGCTTCTCCATACTTGACCTGGGTGGATGAATGTTAAAGGGGTTGTTCACTAAAATCTAATTTAGTTACAGATTTTGTGTCCTTGATGTCAAGAGAGAGATTTGAGAGCTTGAGAAGATTATTACTTGTCAACTGAACATGAACAAGTATTTTTCCCATGAGGATTTTTTTTGGTTAAAAGTGTCATAATCCATGAACCAGACCAACAAGCTATGAAGAGAATCACAAGGTGTAATATATTTTAAAGCAAAACTGTATATAAAAATCTGAACTACAGCCCCATGCTACAGTGCAGAAGGCGTAATTAAATAATAACACAAATGTAAATGTTTAAAATTGCTGGTAAAGTCTGTCATTTGATTAGCTGAGAAGATTGTTTTTTCCACACAAATTCTGCACATGATTTAAGAAAAATAATAGTTTCAGCAAAAATATGGGTAACACTTTAGTCTATTTCACAATTCACTGTATTAAACCATTAACTAACACTACTAGCTTAATAAACTACTAATTAACTGTTTATTAATAGTTAGTAAGGTAGAAGTTGGGTTTAGGTTTTAGGTAGAATTAGGGATACAGAATAAAATCATACTTTCTAACTACTAAAGAACAGTTATCTTAATAATAGGCAGGTTATAAGCTAGTAGTTAATAGCATGAGTTGTGATCTAAACTAAAGTGTTACTAAAATATGTATAATAGTTTAGCAACCTCAGAGCTAACAGCAGAATTTAACAGCTATTATACAAAAAAATCAGTTTTCCAATTAATATTTGGGCTCCCGTATATATTACTGGAGAGTGCGAATTATCAAGTCAAAGCTACGTATGACTGCATTTCATCTTTAAAATGAACACTGCAGAGCGGTATGACGCCGCTATTGGCTTCTGTTTCTTTTCGCGTTACCGCTTATCTTCTTGTAAACAACTTTTTCACTGTTGCCAGTTTGCCCAGTAACTTGCCGCGTACGTTGGTGGACTTGAAACACAGAGAGGAATTAAGTGAAGAATGGTCAGTCGGTCAACAGCGGCCTCTGGTGGATTTACGTGAGAACAGCAGGCACGAATGGCACTCACGAGAGAAATTTTAGATCTCAAAAAGTGTCCATATCGGCCTCTGGTGGATGCGTGAAAACAAAAACTGCAAATAAACGTACCTCCTGGGACGTATTTGGCGCTCTCCAGAAATGTATACATGGGTACATATCAAAAATGAGCCTGGGTTGGAATATTCTGCTAAAACTTCAGATGTTTACTTCATTGGGAAAGTGATTTTTAATAATAGCTGTTAAATTCTGTTGTTAGCTCTGAAGTTGGTAAACTATTATACATACTTTTGATGAACTTATAAAATAAAATCATGTTTAATTGCAGAGTTCATGCAGAAAACCAATCATGCTTTACCAGCCAATCAAATGAACAACTTTGCCAGCAATTTTAAGCAGTTTTATATTTTTGTCATTTTTTAATTTGCTACACCATTAGCAGTGTCGCATGGGACTGTAGGTCAGATTTTTATATACAACATCACTTCAAATTATATTTTATCTAAATGCATAGCTGTTTTGTTTGGTTTATGGATTATGACACTTATCCCTAACCAAGACTTATCCTTATGGGAAAAATACTTTGAAACACTTTTGGGTGTTGGGTGGGCACTTATACGCTCAACCCAGGCTCATTCGGAAAATGCACCGCTATATACATTTCTGGAGAGCGGCAAATACGTTTCAGGAGGTATGTTTTATATATTTATTTTTTGCAGTTTTTGTTTTTGCGAATCCACCAAAGACCGATGTGTATGGTTTTTGAGACCTCAAATTTCTCTCGTGAGTGCCATTCATGCTTGCTGTTCTCACGTAAATCCACCAGAGGCCGCTGTCGACTGACTGGCTGATCGACTGACCCACCCCTCTCCTTCCCTAAACCCAACCAATAGTGTTTTCAAAAGCACAGATTGATCCACCCACCCCCAACCCAACCGACTGACCAACGCCCAACCCCTTCCCTAAATCCGACCGACAGTTTTCGAAAGCAATCCAGAAAAAGAAAAGCCCTCGCCTGATTTTTACCACGTTTTCAGATTTTACCTCATTCTCACCCAGTTGTTTACTTTTACTTTTGCCTTTTGTTTTGTCTTACCTGCTTTCTAAAACAGTTTTTCGCCAGACTTGAACCCTGTAGCTCTCTCTCCTCTCTGCAGCTCAAGTACGCCATCGTACATTGCGAGCTAACTGGACCAACTGGTAACAGCGGGTAAAGCCGTCCACGCAGAGGTAAGTGATCAGCTGGTAGTGCAAAAAGGAATGGCATCATACCGCCCCGTAGCGTTCAGTTTAAAGATGAAATGCAGCCATTCTTACTTCTGGCTACATAATTCATGATCTCCAGAAATGTATATAGGGCTACGTTTTCAGAATGAGCCTGTGTTGCATACACTATATTGTAAAGTGTTTTGTCAGCAAACAAACGGCTAAATACCTCTGAGAGTTTAAGACAATATAAAGTTTCTCTCAGGACGTGGTCTGTATTAACAATAATCTAAGCAACACAAACCATTATGCTCACATGTTTGTGTTAGCTTAGTTGTACCTCGGGGACGAATAAAGTGAGCTAAATCTGACAGTAGATTTTGGTAGAACTGTTTTAAATATTAATATATTTTATGTTTATTTTATTTCAGTGATGCCAAAGCTGAATTTTCTGTTCTTAACTTTTATTTGTGCATCTGTGTTTGTTTGTTTGTTTGTTTGTTGATCTGAAAAGGAATTGTTTGTTTTGGTTTGAGCAATAGAGCATTTCCTCGTGCTAACCTCTGGTTAACCCACATTTTCTGTCCCCGTGTCTATCTGGGATCTTCCCTGCTGCGGAAAGTCTTGCAGAAGAAAATTAAATTTTAAAGGGCTGCTCCCTGCAAATCTTTCATTGTTGATTTAATTATGTCTCACAGAGCAATCCCTCGACCCTGACCTCACCCTCGCTCTCTCACATACACACACACACGCTAAGCCACTGGAGACTGTTGGCTGACAATACTGACACTCTCATCCTGATTCTTCACTATTGCCAACGATCTGTTAAAGGCCTCATGTCATGGGAAGACAGATTTCCAACAAGGGCTTTATTGTACTATGAAAATATTACATAACTTCAGTGCTCAAAATGTCTTTTCCAGTTCGAAATGAGCGTTTGTTACAACACAGTCTTAACTTAAAGTTTGGAATAATCTTATAAATATTTAATCCCCTTTAGATTGATGATGCTGATTTGTTGCTCAAAACATTACTTAATATTATTATTGTTGTAAACCAATTCTCTTCTTAAATATTTGTTGGACAAGTTCTAATAAATAAATATATATATATATATATATATATATATATATATATATATATATATATATATTGTTATCCATTTATAATATTTTTAACCATTTCTCAGTGAATATAGGTAATAATTTGTGCTGCATTTCAACAAAACAGTTTAACATCTCGTTTTTTGTTAGATTAGTTAAAGTTGTTCTTTAGTACTGACTAATCTAATATGTACAGTATATACAGCATTTAGTTGAAATTAAAATCTTTGGTAACACAAAATGCTTTGTCTCTTTGGATTAATCTAAAATACCCCTATTGAATTATTATTTATTTATCTTTATCACAAAAAAATTAAGCAGGATAGATGTTTTCAACATTGATAATGCTGTAAGGTAATGTTATTTGAGCAGCACATCAGCACATGGTTTCTAAAGTATCAAATGACTATAAAACTATAAAAAGATTAATCTCTGAATCAGAAAATAATGATGATTGAAAGCACTTTGATATGAAAACAGTTACTCTAAATCAGAGGTGCCCAAGCTTTTTCTTATAAAGGGAGAAAAACCAAACTTGATTGAGGCAGGTGGGCCGAAGGTATATATAGTCTCCATGAGTAATTTCCTAATTTATTTAATAATATTTGAAAATAACTACTAAACATTGCGTTATATTAACTAATCTAATCTAATTTGTTTTATATTTTATAATGAACTTAATACAGTAAAAACAATAAAGAATCTTATTCATAACAGAATAGTGTTACACTAGTTTTTGCCTTAATTTGCTTGCTGATGTCTTCTTCATAGTCTTCTATCCATCGAGTGACAGTAATTAGATTTAAAAAAAATCTAATTCATTTACAACGTTTAATTAAAAGATTAAATTTCAGTTTGCTTTTTTGTAGCTCAGCAATAAAACAAACCACCAAAAAAAAGGTAACGTCAGATGGGACGGTGGGCCAAATGAAAGGTTACAATGGGCCAACTTTGGCCTGCGAGCCCTACTTTGGGCATCTCTGCTCTAAATTGTCATTAGGGGCCAAGCACTAAAAGTTTGAAGTACTAAAACCAAACTTAATGTGTGTGATCTAGACCTGACTGTGACCAAACTACATCAGCTTGCACCACCTTCTGGGTAAAATTGACAATTAAATTCTATCAATAGAAATCATCCAAAATTTATCAAATGACTTTTGAACAGTTTTGTCTTGTCATGAGATTGATCCGGTTAGATTACTTGGATCATACCAAGAGCATTGATAAAATGTATTGCCTAATTGACATGACTTCCTGTCCACCATCTTGAGTTAGTTTGAAAATCTGTTGTTTTGAACTCTCTATAGATCGTTAGCCCAATTTCTGCCAAATTTGGCTCAGACCATGCTGCCAAAAAGTTATAGATTTTTCCCGTTGCTCTGTAGCTTGTTTATGATGTGGCCGCTGGGCTGCCTGGCCCCGATAGTTGCTGCTTGCAGCTATATATATATTTTATATATTACCGTTTTAACAGTATTTTTGATTGGATTAATGCAAACTTGGTGAACAGAAAGACTTTTTATACAACACAAAGCAACATGTATCAAGTTATTATGTTATATGTGTAATATTTTATTTATCCATCTATGATCTTGTCATGAAATAGTCATAAGTTCCTGATGTTTCATTAAACAAACAAACAAACAAACAAAAAAACCTGCAGTGTGAGTTGTTCACACGTCTACTTATTCTTTATTGTGAATGCTTTACTTAGAATAATAGTAAAACTGCATAACACAAATGAAAGTGCAAAATGTGATAACTTAATATTGTCTTGCCTTTCAGCATGTTTGTGTAGATCCCAGTTCTACTCACTTAAGGCATTCATCTCTCACCTCATGTGTATCCTGGGGTTAAAGGAGGAACAGGTATGCTTTTCCCTTCACTTTAAAGCTATTACAATCTTTTTAAATCAAAGGAACTATTTGTCTTGAGAACATACTTCAAGCATTTAAGCAGATCAAAAGGTTTTTTTGGAGTGTGTCCAAATGTTGTCATATGTTTTTGGAGCACTAACGAGATTCTGATGTGAGGCCACATTATCCTGAAATTAAAAGTCAATGCACGAGCCCTCGCACTAACAGCCGGAAGAGATGACAGATTAAAGCTGCCGTCTGACATCCCCGATTATTGCGTGCTGAATTATTTGGGGAATTTATTGTGTTTTTGGACGGGTTGGACGGTTCAGAGTTTGCTCTGTGTTGGGATCTGCTTATAAATGAGACCCTGCGACCTGACATGACCCTAAATAATGTCAGAAGACTTGCATGCTGCATTTTTTTGGCTGGTGATATACTTTGTAATTGAACACAGATGTTTATAGCCATGCATGCATAATTTCATGCATCGTTCGGATACTGCATTTTATGAGCTAATGCATTATTAACACTGCCATAAATGCTGCTACAGTGAGCATTTGCATAAACATTTTGGTTACACTTTACGATAAGGTTTGATTTGTAAACATTAGTTAAATGCATTAGCGGGCAATATACCTAACAATGAATAACATTACTTCTTTGCCAGTGATTTTCACAAAGATTAATGCATGCGTTAAAAAATTAAATGCTCGTTGTTCATCTACATCAGCTAATATTAACAAATGAGACTTATTGTAAAGCATTTCCCGGTTTTGTAGAGCAAAAGTTTTGGAAAGCATCTTGCTGAGTAAGTTTGAAATTATTCAGACTGTACCTGAGTAATCTGTTTAACACATTTGCACTGTTCTTGCCAAGCACTCGTGTTGTGTACTTCTGTGCTTTGAGCCTTAATTTCCTGCCTTAAATGCATGGCTTATTGGTGCGAGATGAATAAAACATTAAATGTTTATAGTAATAACTTACTATTTTCTTTAATTTAAAACCTGAACTTGACTGAGACCCAGAATTATGCAAAAACTGAGCATTTTAACTGCTCTGAAATACAACAGCATTAAACATCAGAACGATTAGCACCTCTTTTATCCATTAGTCCTCTTTTTATTTCTCCGCTCTCGGAAAGTGTAGCGGCCCATAAAACATTATGGTAAAACTTAAATTTGTCACACATAGAGAACAGACTTCTGTTAGCTTTTGATGAGTTTTGCCTATTGTCAGAAAAGTATTAACATGATTTCCGTGCATAATGCTGAAAACAATACCCAGTATGCTATATTTCCCTAAACATCCTGTCCACTATTTAAATGTGGTAATACCATGGTAAAAACATAGTAGCAATAAATATTTACTGGTTCTAATATTTAATAATAATAATAATCCCTTACATTTATATAGCGCTTTACTCGAAATCTCCTCATTCACCTGGACGACGTTATAGCAGCCAAACTGCACCAGGCCACACAGCAGCTGATTGGTGTAGAGGTGACAAAGTGATGAAGTCAGTTTTGATATGGGGATGGTTAGGAGGTCACGATGGACAGAGGCCAGTGGACAAATTTGGTCAGGATGGCGCTGTTAAACCCCTACGCTTTTTTAAATGACATCCTGTCCCCTTCACTATACTGGGGCATTAGGACCCACCCAGATCACAGGTTGAGCGCCCCCTGCTGGTCTCACTAACACCACTTCCGACAGCAACCTAACTTTCCCATGTGGTCTCCCATCCAGGTACTGACCGGGCGCAGCCCTGCTTTGCTTTATTGGGGACCATGTGAGAGTTGCAGAGAGCTAGCTGCCAGCATAATCATATTATTTACTTAATAATGACTAGTAGCTGTTTGGTCACACTTTGTTTTAAGCTATAATTATCTCTATTAATTAACCATTCACTTCTTTGTTGCCTCAATAAATGCTTAATTTGTTGGCTATTAAGTTGGTTTAGGTATTAGGGGTGTAGAAATATATGCAATATGCAAAATATATACTTTATACATGCTAATAAACAGACGATATCTTAATAATAGGCAGGTAATAAACCACTAGTTAATAGTGGAAATTGGTGCTTAAACTAAAGTGTTACCTTCAATTTCTGTAAGAAATAATTATAAATGTTTTATAAAATAAAAAATGTAACAATAGTGTACAGATTTTAAATGGCTTATGACGGTATTAATATTATTATTATATTTAGTGATAAATTGTTTAATTGTTTGTACTTAGTATGATGATGTCACTTTTGAATAATTACCACTACCCAAAACAGGAGCAGCATTGTTTATATATTTATTTATTTTATTATTTGATTACTTATTTATTTACATACTTTATTTAAACATTTACTTATTTATTTACTTATATATTTACTTATTTGCTTATATAGACATCTTTTTTATATTTAGTTTATGCAGCGATGTTGGTTTAAAGAATTTAGTATGATTGCAAAATAATAATAAACATTAATGATATTGTGATATTTCATAATATACTGATAAATTGTACATAGGCTCAGTGGTTAGCACTGTCGCCTCACAGCAAGAAGATTGCTGGTTCAAGCCCTGGCTGGGCCAGTTGGTGTTTCTGTGTGGAGTTTGCATGTTCTCCCTGTGTTGGCGTGGGTTTTCTCCGGGTGCTCCAGTTTCCCCCACAGTCCAAACACATGAGCTATAGGTGAATTGATGAACTAAATTGGCTGTAGTTTATGAGTGTGTGTGTAAATGAGAATGTATGGATGTTTCCCAGTACTGGGTTGCAGCTGGAAGCGCATCCGCTGTGTAAAAATTATGCTGGAATAACTGGTGGTTCATTCCGTTGTGACGACCTCTAAAATATAAGGGACTAAGCCGAAGGAACATGAATGATAAATGATAATTCAATGTGTATAAACTGAAAACAAATTAAAACGAAAATATTGTGACAAAAAAATAACATTAGCCTCGTCTAAACACAACAGTTCACCAGCTTCCTCCTCCGTCTGATACAAGAAAAAATAACTACTCAAGTTCACTTGATGTAATTCAGTTTGTAAATGATTTTTCGGTGACTGAGAACATTGGGCTGGAACACAGTGTTAAAATACAGATAACACATTGACACACACTCCCATGCTCACAAAAAAAGCTGCAAATACTTCACTTCCTCTGAATTAATCAACCAGACAACAATATGCCATCAGTATGCAGGGAGCACGCGGTGACCAGCAAACAAAACGTTGGATTCTTGAGGCGTGTTGCGTGTCTGTGGCGGGATTAATCCGGCGTGCTGTTCGTTTATCGGAGACTCAGGTGTGTGTCTGTCTGATAACTCTTGCTATTGTCCGGCATCACGCGGTGTGACGGCTTCAATCTGCACACAGAACACCAAACGTCCTGGCCGCCCGAAAGTGCACTCTTAATATAAGCCCAACATCTTTTGAGACCCTCGTATGCATTGTGCCACGATGCACGGTGAAGTGTGTGTGTATGTTTGTGTATTAATGTGTGTGTGAGAATCACTGGGTGAAAATCTTACGGCTATGCCTGTAAAAAATAAATAATTTAACTTTTAGAGACTTTTTATTATTTAATAACATGATGAAAAAATGCTATATATATCATTAAAATACTTAATTTCAGATGAGATTAGATACAAATTTTATGCAAAAGTGCAAAGAACAATATAAATAAAAAGATGCATTACTCGCCTCGTTTTTAAGCTTGCCAATGTTGACTTTTTATGAAAGTAATACAACAATAATACTGTGAAATATTCGTACAATTTAAAATAATTCATTCATTTTTCTTCAGCTTAGTCCCTTATTCATCTGGGGTTGCCACAGCGGAATGAACCACCAATTTATCCAGCATATGTTTTACACAGTGGATGTCCTTCCAGCCAGCTGCAACCTAATACTGGGAAACACCCATACACTCTCACATTCACACACACACTTATACACTACGGCTGATTTAGGTAATCAAGTCCCTTATAGCGCATGTGTTTAGACTGTGGGGGAAACTGGAGCACCCGGAGGAAACCCACGCCGACACGGGGAGAATATGCAGACTCTTCACAAAAATCCCAACTGACCCAGCCGGGACTCGAACCAGCAACCTTCTTGCTGTGGGAAGCATATTATCATATGTATGTTATTACATATTCTAGTGAAATCCCTGATACATGATCATTCAAAAGTTGGGAGATACTGATATTAAAAAATTGAAAACTAACAAATATATGTTGAAAGTGAGAGTGAAAGCTTTTATGTTCTTATAAACGACTTGCCTTTGAAATAAATGCTGCTGAACTGCACAATAAAATCCTATCAGTTTCCATAAAAAATTGTTTTCAACAATCTGAATAATTTCAGCACATTAGAATAATTCCCCAGAGATCACGTGACAGCTTAACATATTTCTTGACTTCCTTACTTTCAGTTTTAAGGAAACAACCATTTTTTTTTTTCGTTTTTTTTTTTTCTTTCTATTACTACCAGAATTTACATAAATAATCAGCATATAAAATCTGACTGGCGTACCATTTTTGACCCAAATGTGAGGTCAAATAGGAAGATTATTAATTAAATAAAAACAACCCAGGCTCATTCTGAAAACATACAGCTATTTACATTTTTAATATGTCCCAGGAGGCTCGTGTTTTTGCAGTTTTTGTTTCAGCGAATCCATCAGAAGCCACTGTGTGAATTTTTTTAAATCTCAAATTTCTTTTGAGTGCCATTCGCGCCTGCTGTTCTCCTGTAAATCCACCAGAGGCTAATGTCGACTAACTGACTGACCGATTGACTGACCCACCCTCCTCCTTCCCTAAACATAACCAATAGTGTTTTCAAAAGCACCGACTGACCAGCGTCCAACCCCTTCCCTAGACCCGAGCGAGAGTTTTCAAAAGCAATCCAGAAAAAGAAAAGCGCTCGCCTGATTTTTACCACGTTTTCAGATTTTACCTCATTCTCACCCTGTTATTTACTTGTTTATTTTTGGCTTCTGTTTTTGTCTTACCCCCCTTCTGGAAGCGTTCTTCATTAGGCTTGAACCCCATCGTGGTCAACTCTCTGCATCTCAAGTACACCAACGTGCGCGGCGAGCTAACTGGACAAACTGGTAACAGCGGGAATGCCTTCCATACGGAGGTAAGCCGTCAGCTGGTAGTGCAAAAAGGAACAGCATCATACTGCCCTGTAGCTTTCGTTTTAAAGATGAAATGCAGCCATACATACTTCTGGCTACATAATTTGCGCTCTCTAGAAATGTATACAGGGCTACGTTTTCAGAATGAGCCTGTGTTGAAATAATGACTTGAATTCTGCTGTTCACTTAGAAAAAGTTTTCATTTAAGCCTTGAATCATATTTGATGCTTTTATTTGCAATTTAAGGATCTTGACAGCTGTACTGTCAAAACTGCAATAAATCACCCTCCCGCAGTAGAAAGTAAGTTTTACAGTTTTTGAATGACATGAGGGTGAGTAAATGGTGACACACTGTCATTTTGGTTGAAGTATCCCCGAAAGTGTCCAGATATTTCTAGGCGAATTGCACCTAAACACCCACCTAGCTCTCAAACAGGCACCGACTGTCTGTCTATGTTTCTCGACGGGCTTTAATCTATCAGCGCACCATAGAAAAGTGCTGAACGAGGCGGAAAGTTTCATCAGGGAAGTTTTGCTGTCTTGGTGATACAGTGAGATCAGCTTTTCATACCAAAATGAAAATTTCACTTTCTCAAAAGCACAGCCGTCTTCGGCTTTATTAATCAGCAGTTGCCGCAGCGGAATGAACCGCCAACTTATCCAGAATATGTTATTACGCAGTGGATGCCCTTCCAGCCACAACCCAACAACCCAGCACTGGGAAACACCAGTACATTCACACACACTCTTACACTACGGACAATTCTTGTTTACCCAATTCACTTATAGCGCATGTCTTTGGACTGTGGGGGAAACCGGAGCTCCCGGAGGAAACCCACGCAGACATGGAGAGGACATGCAAACTCCACACTAAAATGCCAACTGATTCAGCCAGGGCTCAAACCAGCGACCTTCTTGCTGTGAGGCGATCATGCTACCTACTGCGCCACCGTGACACCCCGTTTTTATTTATTTATTTTATTTCACCATATTTATTTTATTTTGCTTTCAGTTTTTACAGATAGAAATACATAATACAATCATAAATACAACCACAACATTACTGCATTTACTAAAAATATTAAAAGGATTTGTCTATACTGAATATACAACTAATAAAAAACGAATTAAAGCATCAAATCAGAAAAATCAAATGCCTTCTTAAGGATTATGTGACACTGAGGACAAAAAGTGTACATTAAACTATATACAAATTGAAAACTAATTATTTAAAATTATATTATAAAAATAGTGTTGTCAACATTGGCAAGCATCAAATCGGAAAAATATATCTAATGACTTTTAAAGTATTATTTGGCACTAAATGAAATGTGTACATTTTAAAATATGCTTAAATAAAAAATCATTATTTTGCATTGTAAGAATATTTCACAATATTGTTTTGCTTTCATAAAAAGTCAACATTGGCAAGCTTAAAGGGTCATGAAATCCCGCTGTCTCTAGCTTTGTTTAGGTGGGAGTGTTGAGTAGCGAAAGAGGGAAGGGTTTGCATGAAAAGGGGAGTTTCAGTATGTGCACCTGCTGATTTTCATAGAGGCAACACAAACACAGACGCAGGGGAGATAGACAGTGACTGTGTTTACATGGACATCAGTAATCGAATTATTTGTTTTAATCTGAATAAGACAATAATATGATGGTGTTTACATGAGTTGCATTTTGAATGTTCCTTTCATGACCCTGTTTTACATGTTATAGCACATAATTAGATTGACGTCATCAAGTTACCGCGCTATCCACATTTACTCCAGAGTTTCATGTAATTTCGGGTGATTCATTCTTAATTTGTCAACTTTAACTGCAGTTTGGCACTTTCACTTTCATTCAGGAAGATTTCATGCATGCTCCTCGTGACTAATGAGGTATTTGATGTGGGGAACTGCTGGAAGAGTGTAGTTTTAATGGAATTTGATACCGCATGAAAAAAAAAACCTCTGCATTTCTCTGTAGATGCAGAGACTCAGTAGGTGCAGAGAATAGCGTCAAACAGCTGTGTGTATACAGGGTGTCCGCGGGGTCTTAAAAAGTATTAAAAGCTGATAAATCAATGTAGAGAAATTTAAGGCCCTTAAAAAGTATTTAAAAGTCTTAAATGCTATTTTGTTAGGTATTAATTTTATATCATTTTTAATTATGCAATGTATGGTTGAATGCTAACGTTTGCCTGAATTAAATCTGGGGATATCAGGATGCTATGTAGTTTATAAAATCAATAAAATCCTACTAGAACTGACATCATGCTGCTTTGCTTACTGCAGTAAGCAAGGTAACACCATTATTTTAACCAACCTGCTGAATTAGCTGCTGATTTTTATTCAGTATATGAATAATGTTGGGGCAACGCAGTGGTGCAGTAGGTAGTGCTGTCGCCTCACAGCAAGAAGGTCGCTGGTTCGAGCCTTGGCTGGGTCAGTTGGCATTTCTGTGTGGAGTTTGCATGTTCTCCCTGCGTTCGCGTGGGTTTCCTCCGGGTGCTTTGGTTTCCTCCACAGTGCAAAGACATGCGGTACAGGTAAATTGGGAAGGCTAAATTGTCTGTAGTGTATGAGTGTGTATGGATGTTTCCCAGAAATGGGTTGCAGCTGGATAAGTTGGCAGTTCATTCCGCTGTGGCGACCCCGGATTAATAAAGGGACTAAGCCGAAAAGAAAATGAATGAATGAATGAATAATGTTTTAGTTTCTTACATTAATATTTAGTAAATATACTGTAAGTTAAAATCTCGCCAGTGTTTCCGGTTGAAAAGTGGTTATCAAGTCTTAAAATGTATGAAAGGTCTTAAAAGTTATTGAATTTCACTCTCTGATTCCTTTATATACTCTGATATAGACTATTCTGTCACAAAATACGGCAATAATCATATGCGGCGACAATCCTACAAGACGGTAATAGTTTGATCAAGGTGTTTACATGTTTACATTCAAGAGCAGCATTTACAGCAGATCTTTTAACTGCATTTCGTTGCCTTGTACTTGTACATGTGTAATGACAATAAAGTTGAATCTAATCTAATCTAATGTAAAAAATCTTTTAGTCCATAATACTGTAGTGATATTACTGTAAACTTAGGTACTAAATCATTTTGACTAAAGTATGTTTTTAAAAACTGAGAGTACTGCTGATGATACGAACTAACTTTGCCATCTGAATAAACATAAACAAAGAACACTGATCACACACTTACTAAATCCGTAGAGACTGAACAATCAACACCAACTGGAGCCGCGTCTTTTTTTGAAAGAAGACGAGCAGCAAATTCAGATTTTATCATTTCCGGATGCGAAAAGCTCTCGGGTAAAAATGTTTCTTACAAACGAATTTTTGTTGCATGTTAGCAGACAACTGTAATCCACAAATGTGGGTCATTGCGTGGAAATGGAAGCAAAACTTTCGTTGTGGCATATTCATAAACACAAAACTGGAGACTCATGTCCCTGAACAATTCTTCTTCTTCCACTTGTTTTAATTACGGTTGGCAACACAGCGTGACGTCTCTCTGAACACTGTAACAGTTAAAAGGAGTCTTCAAAGCTATATGATGTAAATGAATAAAGTTGCACCTCATTCACAATAGATCGTGTTGATTAGTTTGAACCTCATGAATTAATGCTGAAAGCTCAAAGACGTCACATTGTACTCGCCGATACAGACATTCAATCTCCATGCTGGAATTTACACATTGATCTCATGGCCGTGACCAAGTAACGTGACTCGAAATAACGCAAAAACAACCAATTTTCACTTTTAAGTGAAATATATGTGTCCTAATAATGTTTTTAGCAGCGTGAGACACATATATGACTGTCAACATCTCAAAAAATGTGTTCTGGTGTTTCGTGACCCTTTAAAAACATGTGGGGGTGTTTGTAATGCATATTTTGATTTATTTGTAGCATAAAGTTAAACTTTATGTCATCTAAAAATGAATTATTTTAATGATCTCTTATATATTGTGTATATGTGTGTATTTACAGCACCTGCAGTCTCCATTATGAAGGATGGCTCTGTATTGTGGCCTTTTTGTCGGAAGTCAATATGAATGAAACCGTGAGTATGTCAAAAACTTCATCATTATTAAGTATGTTGAGAGTCTAAACAGGACGCGGCAGGTATATGCAGCGCTGTTACCTGTCTCAGGTGATTAGAAAGAGAGTGAGACGGAAACCCTCCTCGTTTTTATTCGTGCGCTCCCGCCACACTCTGGCAGGATAATAGCAGCCACAAATCATCCCGTAGGCTTCACTGGGCAGGAAATTGATGTTCTTTCATTTCAAAACAATGGAGAGCCTTATGAGAGGCCTGATGATGTCATAACTCCAGCGGCTGACAGGTTTGGGGGGCGCTGGGACAGCTCAATCAATCCCAGCATGCACTGGGGCTGCCATCAGAACGCAGAACAGACATTCTCAATCAAACGCCATAGTTGAAGCGTCGTCTTACACTCACACACACACACATGGACGTGCACGGCTGTGATGTTGAGAAGTAAAATTGCTGCAGGTCTGTAAAGTCAGTCAGTCGATGAGTGTTATAAATCTTTAAAGTTTTCCAGAGGTGTGTGTGTGTGTGTGTGTGCGTGTGTGTGTGAGTGTGAGTGTGAGATTCAGCACTCATTATAGCTGACGTGACAATCATTTCAAGTCAACCTGACATCTAAATTGAAGCTATTTACTTCTTCTGCACTTATTGAACACTTCAGAAGTGCACATTATTCTGAAATATATATTTAAAAATAGGTCTTGTCTTTATAATCTTTCATTATTCATGAAATCTTGTTTCCGTTTTGAAAGGATTTTCCTTTCCGATTATGATAATATGGATAACCAGCAGTTGAGTAAATCTCATTACAACATTTTTAGGTCATATTTCACTCTAATATCAAATAAAAAGAAATTAGAAATGTATATTTAATTTAGTTTCATGCAGAAAATGAAGCAAATTTTGTGTTGTGAGTTAATTTAGTGACCAGCCTTTATTTCCAAATTTGCATTTCTCAAATTTTCATAATGCATCTGGATATTTTTTTCAAACAATTTAGCATTCAATCATTTATTTATTTATTTATTTATAAAATCAGTACAACAAAACCAAGTGTAAATCATTTTCAATTTAAATGGTATCTAGTTTAAAGCGTAATAATTCATTCATTCATTTTCTTTTCGGCTTAGTCCCTTTATTCATGAGGTGTCACCACAGCGGAATGAACCGCCAACTTATCCAGCATTTGTTTTAAGCTGTGTATGCCCTTTCAGCTGCAACTTGTCACTGGGCAACACCCATACACTCCCATTCACACACATACACTACTGACAATTTAGCCTACCCAATTCCCCTATAGCGCATGTGTTTGGACTGGGGGGGAAACCGGAGCACCCGGAGGAAACCCACGCCAACACGGGGAGAACATGCTAGCTCCATACAGAAATGCTAACTGAGCCAGCCGAGGCTCGAACCAGCGACCTTCTTGCTGTGAGGCGATCGTGCAACCCCCTGTGCCACCGTGACGCCTTAAACAGTTATATCCATTAAAATAAGAGTTTGGTCACCAAACCAAACAAAATAGAAAGCTAATACATTTAAACTCAAAACGTTTTTTACAATCTACAAAGTTTCGACTAAATGTTTGACTTTTTTTATGTTTCTCTTGATTTTTTTTTGTTAATAAAAAAATGTATTTTTTTTTTCCCAACGTTTAATTTGGTTAATTAGGTTTTTTTGTTAGATTAGCTCCAGTTTTGTCTTTTGCTACTAACTAATCTATTGCATAATCACAAATATATTATTGTAAAGCATCCTGTAAAAATATGAATGTATAAGAGAGATCTGTGAGGGGTGTTAATACAGTATAAAATACATTACTCCTATGGAAAGTCCTCATAAACCACCAATACCAGTGTGTGTGTGTGTGTGTTGGCGGTTTTCCTTCTACACTGTCTGTTCACACTCCACCATCACTCAACAATCAGCCAACCATAACCATAAAGCTGACAGGCGAGCAGTCGGGAAGGCGACGGATGCTGTGGAAGAGTGTGTTCGAGTGTGTGTGAGATCGTCCCGCTGCTTTTCCCGCTCTCATCTCTGACAGGCAGGAAAGGGCCATCGGTCACACACGTGTCCAGTGGCTTTGAAGTGTTTTTTCTGGCGTGTTAGCGGTCACGAGGGCTTCATCGCTGTGATTTTCCCCCAGAGAGAGCGAGACCGAGCAGGTATATCTGACACCAGCGCTGGCCTCCAATCACAGAGTTTTCCAGCCGGAGCATTTACTGAGGATTTTAGAGTGCTTTATATGTGCCGTAATTAACCCGCAACATCTGTCCCACCGAGAGACTGTAATCAGACTTTAAAGCCTGATTAAAAATTTAACTGTACAATAGTTTTGGATTTTGAGGAGAAAGTCAGCATGAAACTGATTCAGGTTATGTAATAGGATAGAGTATGACGATGAACTGATTATTTAATGATATACACTCACCGGCTACTTTATTAGGTACACCTTACTAGCAGTTGATTTGTGCTTTATGAAGATGATGTACACTGTGGTCATAAAGGGATGGACATGGTCAGCAACAATACTCAGGTAGACTGTGGCGTTGACACGATGCTCAATTGGTGCTAATGCGTCCAAAGTGTGCCAAGAAAATCTCCTACACCACCACCACCAGCCTGAACCTTTGGTACTGGGCAGGATGGATCTATGCTTTCATGTTGTTGACACCAAATTCTGACCCAACCAACTGAATGTGGCAGAAATGGAGACTCATCAAACCAGGCAACGTTTCTCCAATCTTCTATTGTCCAGTTTTGGTGAGCCTGTGTGAATTGTAGCCTCAGTTTCCTGTTCTCAGCTGACTGGAGTGGCACCTGGTGTAGTCTTCTGCTGCTGTAGCCCATCCGCCTCAAGGTTGGACGTATGTTCAGAGATGCTCTTCTGCAACGAGTGCTTACTTGAGTTACTGTTGCCTTTCTATCAGCTGAAACCAGTCTGGCCATTCTCCTCTGACCTCTGGCATCAACAAGACATTTGCGCCCACAGAACTGCCACTCACTGGACATTTCCACTTTTTCAGACCATTTTCTGTAAAGTGTAGAGATGATTGTGCATGAAAATCCCAGTAGATCAGCAGTTTCTGAAATACTCAGACCAGCCTGTCTGGCACCAACAACCATGCCACGTTGAAAGTCACTTAAATCAGCTTTCTTCACCATTCTGATGCTCAGTTTGAACATGTCTACATGCCTAAATGCATTGAGCTGCTGCAATATAAAGTGGCCGGTGAGTGTAGATACTGTGCTTAGCATAGATGAGTATCGCTTATTACATGGTTTACATGGCGCAGTGGGTAGCACGTTCGCCTCATAGCAAGAAGGTCTCTGGTTCGAGCCTCGGCTGGGTCAGTTGGTGTTTCTCTGTATAGTTTGCGTGTTCTTCCCATGTTCGCGTGGGTGCTCCGGTTTCCCCCACAAGGTGAATTGGGTTGGCTAAATTGTAAAACATTTGTTGGATAAGTTGGCGGTTCATTCCGCTGTGGCGACCCCAGATTAATAAAGGGACTAAACCGAAAAGAAAATTAATGAATGAATGCTGTTTAGGTGTTTCATATTACAAGAACACAAGGCAGTAGACGACCTCAATGTTGTAATACTACGGTCATACCCATCAATATACAAATTTCTCAAAGACAGACATACACACTAGGAAACAAACATACAGCAACACTAATACATGCACAACCACACAAACATACAGACACAAACACACATGTTGGTATTGGTGGTTTATGAGGACTCTCCATAGGCATAATGTATTTTAAAACATGCTTATTATGTAGTCTTACCCCTACCCTCAGTGGACACACGTGGCAAATTTTGATTGTTTATTGTTTGATTGTTTATTGTTCGTATTATGATTTTTAGTTGTTCTGAATTATGAGAACACAAGGCACACAATCACACTCACACAGAAACACAAACACACACAGTCACACATACGCAGACACACAAACACTTAGACACAGATACACAAAGACACGTCCACACAGTCACACACACACACACACACACATTCTGTCACTGCTCAACAGCGATGCCAAATCTCAGACACACAAGGTCATCATCAGCAGACAGATGCACTGCAGTATAGACACGGTATGCTAATTTTTACACACTGAATATGTCAATGACCTCAAGGCTGAAGCTGCATTCATACTGTATGTTTTCATGCATCCACTGAAACACACACACACAGAAACGCAGCGCTGCATTCCAGTGCATGTCAGATCTCAGCGCCACTGAGAGAACAGAAACTGCATGCAGAGAGACGAGAGATGGAAATGAGGATATGATGTTATTTCTATAGACTCTTATTCATAATGAAATGTTTTGACACGGTTCTCTACTCTAAAGCATATCCAGCTCGCAATTGAGCTTGCCAAATGTCCAAATAGCTATGGTTTAAAACATGCAGTCATTTTTATCTGTGATGCTCTCTTTGAGTTTTCAGGAAATGGAACGTTTAATAAAAATAAATGCAGAGATTGATTATTACAGTTCAGCACACACATGACTGCAATGCATTCAAATCATTTACTATTCTTTTATTTTGTATTTTTCATTACACTCAGTGATGATTGTAAATATAAATATATATTGGTATATTTTTCAATAAAAATCTGCAATATCAATCTTCAATTGGCATAAATTGTCAATTTAAAATATTAATTACAATTAAATTCCCATTACTGTAATAATGCATCTAAATTTAAGTTTTTTGTATTATCCTTTATTTCCAAAGGTGATTGTAGTTATAGCAAAACAGATTGTATTTTTTTAAATTGCTAAAAAAAATACTGCAATTCAGATATTTTTATTAGCATGAATTATTATTTATAAATATTCATGTGTGCTTTTTTACTGTTATGTTGCTTGCTTGTGAAAAGCTTTGAGAAATGTAATTTTAAAAGAACTACAAAGTGTATTATTATTATTTAAACAGCACGTTTTTTGGTAAAGCTACTATTAAACATTAATGAAACGTGAACTGATGGAATTAATTTGACATTTTAAATGCATTTGTACATTTATTCGCAATTTAGACATTATTTCAACAGACATTTGTTCATTTCTGCCTTGAAAAAAGCTGCCAACATTTTTATCTTTTTTATTTTAGGTGAATCAACATTTCTTGAGGGGTTCTGAGAGATTTGTGGCATTAAACATCAGAAGACTCATGTAAGTGGTCCAATAAGATGCTGAAATTGATGATTAGAAATAAAACAAGCTTAGGGTTACCAATTTTCAGTTGGCATAAATTGTCAATTTAAAATATTAATTACAATTAAATTCCCATTACTGTAATAATGCATCCAAATTTAAGTTTTTTGTATTATCCTTTATATCCAAAGGTGATTGTAGTTATAGCAAAACAGATTGTATTTTTTTAAATTGCTAAAAAAAACTACTGCAATTCAGATATTTTTATTAGCATGAATTATTATTTATAAATATTCATGTGTGCTTTTTTACTGTTACGTTGCTTGCTTGTGAAGAGCTTTGAGAAATTTAATTTTAAAAGAACTACCGTGTGTATTATTATTATTATTATTATTATTATTATTATTTAAACAGCACGTTTTTTGGTAAAGCTACTATTAAACATTAATGAAACTTGAACTGATGGAATTAATTTGACATTTTAAATGCATTTGTACATTTATTCGCAATTTAGACATTATTTCTACAGACATTTGTTCATTTCTGCCTTGAAAAAAGCTGCCAACATTTTTATCTTTTTTATTTTAGGTGAATCAACATTTCTTGAGGGGTTCTGAGAGATTTGTGGCATTAAACATCAGAAGACTCATGTAAGTGGTCCAATAAGATGCTGAAATTGATGATTAGAAATAAAACAAGCTTAGGGTTACCAATTTTCAGTTGGCATAAATTGTCAATTTAAAATATTAATTACAATTAAATTCCCATTACTGTAATAATGCATCCAAATTTGTACGTTTTTTGTATTATCCTTTATATCCAAAGGTGATTATAGTTATAGCAAAACAGATTGTATTTTTTTAAATTGCTAAAAAAAAACTGCAATTCAGATAATTTTATTAGCATGAATTATTATTTATAAATATTCATGTGTGCTTTTTTACTGTTATGTTGCTTGCTTGTGAAAAGCTTTGAGAAATTTAATTTTAAAAGAACTACAGAGTGTATTATTATTATTATTATTATTTAAACAGCACATTTTTTGGTAAAGCTACTATTAAACATTAATGAAACGTGAACTGATGGAATTAATTTGACATTTTAAATGCATTTGTACATTTATTCGCAATTTAGACATTATTTCAACAGACATTTGTTCATTTCTGCCTTGAAAAAAGCTGCCAACATTTTTATCTTTTTTATTTTAGGTGAATCAACATTTCTTGAGGGGTTCTGAGAGATTTGTGGCATTAAACATCAGAAGACTCATGTAAGTGGTCCAATAAGATGCTGAAATTGATGATTAGAAATAAAACAAGCTTAGGGTTACCAATTTTCAGTTGGCATAAATTGTCAATTTAAAATATTAATTACAATTAAATTCCCATTACTGTAATAATGCATCCAAATTTAAGTTTTTTGTATTATCCTTTATATCCAAAGGTGATTGTAGTTATAGCAAAACAGATTGTATTTTTTTAAATTGCTAAAAAAAACTACTGCAATTCAGATATTTTTATTAGCATGAATTATTATTTATAAATATTCATGTGTGCTTTTTACTGTTACGTTGCTTGCTTGTGAAGAGCTTTGAGAAATTTAATTTTAAAAGAACTACCGTGTGTATTATTATTATTATTATTATTATTATTATTATTTAAACAGCACGTTTTTTGGTAAAGCTACTATTAAACATTAATGAAACTTGAACTGATGGAATTAATTTGACATTTTAAATGCATTTGTACATTTATTCGCAATTTAGACATTATTTCTACAGACATTTGTTCATTTCTGCCTTGAAAAAAGCTGCCAACATTTTTATCTTTTTTATTTTAGGTGAATCAACATTTCTTGAGGGGTTCTGAGAGATTTGTGGCATTAAACATCAGAAGACTCATGTAAGTGGTCCAATAAGATGCTGAAATTGATGATTAGAAATAAAACAAGCTTAGGGTTACCAATTTTCAGTTGGCATAAATTGTCAATTTAAAATATTAATTACAATTAAATTCCCATTACTGTAATAATGCATCCAAATTTGTACGTTTTTTGTATTATCCTTATATCCAAAGGTGATTATAGTTATAGCAAAACAGATTGTATTTTTTTAAATTGCTAAAAAAAAACTGCAATTCAGATAATTTTATTAGCATGAATTATTATTTATAAATATTCATGTGTGCTTTTTTACTGTTATGTTGCTTGCTTGTGAAAAGCTTTGAGAAATTTAATTTTAAAAGAACTACAGAGTGTATTATTATTATTATTATTATTTAAACAGCACATTTTTTGGTAAAGCTACTATTAAACATTAATGAAACTTGAACTGATGGAATTAATTTGACATTTTAAATGCATTTGTACATTTATTCGCAATTTAGACATTATTTCTACAGACATTTGTTCATTTCTGACTTGAAAAAAAGCTGCCAACATTTTTATCTTTTTTATTTTAGGTGAATCAACATTTCTTGAGGGGTTTTGAGAGATTTGTGGCATTATAGATCAGAAAACTCATGTAAGTGGTTCAATAGGATGCTGAAATTGATGATTAGAAATAAAACAAGCTTATAGTTTAATTTTGTAGTTAGTACATTGCACGACATCTCTGGGTTTACTGTTAAAGGGATAGTTCAGATAAATTTGTTCATTGTTATTTTGTTAACAGTGCATTAACTAATGTTAATTTGGATTTTAATAAAGCAATAGTAAATGGTGAACTATGATTAATAAATGCTAGCAAGTATTATTCATTATTGGTTGATGTTAGTGAATGCATTAACAACCATTAACTATTGAAACATTATAAAGTGTGACCATTATATGGGTTTAACGAAGTTATTCAATTACAAAATGTAAAAATGACTGCCTGGGTTATTCTAGAGTTGTTTTCCTGTTCAACGTAAATCTGAAATCATTCAATAGTGAATACATTTTCATTTTAGGGGGAACTACTGAATCCCTTTAACACCAGAACTACTAAAATATACAGTTACATATAGACTGTAAAGGGGCCTCACGGTGGCTCAGTAGTCAGCACTATCACTTTACAGCAAGAAGGTCCCTGGTTCCGGCTGGGTTAGTTGGCGTTTCTTTATGTAGTTTGCATGTTCTCCCTGTGTTGGCGTGGGTTTCCTCCGAGTGCTCCGGTTTCCCCCACAGTCCAAACACATGCGCTATAGGGGAATTGATGAACTAAATTAGCCGTAGTGTATGAGTGTTTGTGTGTGAATGAATGTGTATGGGTGTTTCCCAGTACTGGGTTGCAGCTGGAAGGGCATCCGCTGCGTAAAACACACGCTGGAATAGTTGGCGGTTCATTCTGCTGTGGGGAGCTCCGAAATAGAGACTGAGCCAAAGGAAAATGAATGAATAAATGAATAGACTATAAATTCTTTGTGTAAAGTGTGAGCGCTATATGGGTTTTGACGAAGTTATTCAATTACAGAATGTAAAAGCGGTCCAAATGACTGCCTCGGTAGTTCTAGCGTAATGTTCTCCTGTTCAATGTAAATCTGAAATCATACATTTTCTACACTTGATAATGACCCTGTTCTGATTCAGCACAGATACTGAAATAAGCCATCGGAATAACAAGGCCGTTTTCCCACACGTTTTCTCCAGACTGAAAGTGGTGCTTTCCAGGCCCAGGGCGATGTTCAGCTGTCTGGAGATGTAAATGCCAGGACCGGTTCAGAGTGTGACAGCGCCGGAGCTCCTGGGAATAAACTCTCACTCAAAACCGCTTCGTACCTGCTCTCCGGACGGAGCCGCTAATCAGAACAGGCAGGTTCTGCTATGAGGAAAAACTGGGTTTCTGCCAGATCACCATTCTGGTTTTTAAGAGCCTCTCACACACCACAGTATTACAGCATTCACTCAAATCTACAGCTAAAACATCTTTTAAACACACTTTTTCCTGTTGTGCTGGTTTTGGAAGTACTTTATTAGTAATTTTCTCTATAATGATTTAAAAAGACACATTTTATATAGCCAGCTTCGTTCACCAGCTCACAGCATAAATGAGGACACCATTTTATATGTATATTTTCTATAGGATGCTTCACAATAATATATTTGTGCATATACATTAGATTAATCTAACAAAAGATCTAACTAAGATCAGGGTCCAAAAATTTGTACATCCAAATAAATATTAGAGAAACATTTTAAATAAAAGTTTAATAAAGAGGAAAATCTAGAGTAACTATTAAAATTCATTTAAATTTTCTAGTTTGTAATGTATATTTTAATTTTGCAGCACCTTATTTAAAATTAAATGTATTGTCTTTTTGTTCTTAAAGATGTTTAGTAACCAAACTTTTATTTCAATAGATATATAACAGTTTAATAAAACCTAACTGCACCAAAATATATTGTTTATATTTACTGAAAAAATGGCAAAATGATTTAAATAGAGGGTGTACTCATTTATTCTGTGCACGGTATACTTTCGGCTCAAATCTTCAGCTTTTATGTTGTGCTGGTTTTGGAAGTACTTTTATTACTTATTTTTCCAATAATGATTTTAAAAGAAAGCATTTTTTAAGCATTATGAATCAAATCAACCAGCTATTTGATAATACAGTGCTCTGCATAAATGAGTACACCATTTAAAGATCTCCCTTTATATTAAAACTTCTATAGGATGCGTTACTATAACATATTGGTGCATACACTGTATATATGATTAGTCAGTGCCAAAGACAGAACTGAAACTAATCTAACAACATAACGTAAGATCAGGGTGCAAAAGTTTGTGCATTAGTGAGACATTTTAAATCAGATTTTAATTAAGATAAAAAAATCGGGAGAAGCAAAAGAAATATTAAATGTGCTTGAAATTTTGTAGTTTGTAATGTATATTTATATTTTGCAACACCTCATTTAAATTGAAATATATTGTCTTTCTATTCCTAAAGATGTTAGGTGACCAAACTCGTATTTTAAGGGAAATAACTGATTAATATAATTTCCAAAATATATTTTCTAAATAGTTAAAATTTGTACCTTTTTGTATAAAACTTTTTTGTATTTCTCCTAGACCAGGGGTGCCCAAACTTTTGCTTATCAAGGGCCAAAAACTGAACTTGATTGAGGATGGTGGGCCGAAGGTAAATATAGAGTATCATTAACGCTGCAATGGTAATTTCTTAATGTATTAATGTTTAAAAATAAATAGAAAAATGCTTTACTTGTATTAATAATTATACTTTTTTTTACATTTTATAATGAACGTCCTATAATAAAAACATAAACATATTTATAATACAATGGTGTTCAATCCTGAATACACGAGTTAAGCTGCACCGCCTTGTGCATCGTCCTCTATCTTCGAGTGACGTATTTACATTTTTAAAAATCAGAACATTTGATTGAAACATTTCATTTCAGTTAGCTTTTTTTTGTAGCTCAACAATTAAACAAACAAACAAAAGGTTACGTTATATAATAACTGATGATCTCTGTTAAAGGCATTTGCCCCAACCTTCACATCATTCTAAATCTCTTCTCAGAGTGGACGGTGGGCTGAATCAAAAGTTACCATGGGCCAACTTTGGCCCACGGGCCCTACTTTGGGCTTTCTGTTCTAGACTATGTTATTAAACTGAAATTAAGATAATGAGAACAATAAGATATATATAAAAATGTTTTCTTGTTTTCTAATGTATTTTAATGTACTAAAACTGAAATAATTTAATTAAAAAATGATGAGGTATATATAACAACCAATTGTTTTAAATTTGATTTTAATAAATATACAACAGTTTACTAAAACCAAAATATATTGTCTATAAATACTGAGAAATGGTTAAAAAATAAAAATAGAGGGTGTACTGATTTAATCTGCACTGTATACTATGATAAGAAGGAATGCGGTATAAGAAAATCTTAACATCTTTAATTCGAGAAAGAACTCCACTCCCATTAAGCATTAAGTCAAGCTTTGCTTGCTGCACAGCATCATGGGTAATGCACTTCCAGAACCACACTATTGTCCAGAATTCACTGACAGAAACCACATGAAATTTTGTTAACATCGCAAACTATAATTTCACAAATACTGCAGCGTTTTAGTGTTTTCAGAAAGCCTTGTAGTGTTTTGCTGCTGTCTGTTTGTGATGTAAATTTCTAACCGTTTCATTCTAATGCCATTTCTTTGGCTGAAGGCTTTCATTTCCCTTTCAGAGCACCACTAATGGCGTAATTACAAGCCCCTCAATAAGCCGCCATATAGGAAGAACTTGAACGAAAACACAGAAATCCCTTTAAAATGAAAGAATGTTACAATAAACAGATGTAATCTGGCCAGCACAAGAACAATGCCACGTGCTGAAGTGAGACACAAGTGCAAATCTTCAAACAAAACAAAATGACGTTTTTTAAATCTACAAAAAAGTAATGCAGGTCACACTAATGCTAGTGAATGCTAGAAAATATATTATAGCTATAATTAAAAAAAGTATATCAAATCATCAGGAGGGTTAACAATTGTTCCTTTAACTTTATTATGTTTGTATAGTCATATACAGTATCATTCATTCATTCATTTTCCTTCGGCTTGGTCTCTATTTCAGAGTTTGCCACTGCAGAATGCCGAATATTCAAGCATATGTTTTTTACGCAGCTGATGCCCTTCCAGCTGCAACCCAGTATTGGGAAACACTCATTCACACACACTCATACACTACGGATGATTTAGTTTACCCAATTCCCTTATACCCAGAGGAAACCCACGTTAACACAGGGAGAACATGCAAACTCCACACAGAAACACCAACTGACCCAGCTGGGACTTCTATAAATTATAAATCACATCGAGGGTCTCACAAATACAATTTTAACATAATTATTATATCCATGCAAATGTGTCAATAAAATAAAAGATTGTTAAAGTATTAACAGTAAGTCTAAAACAGCTCCCCTGGTACACTGTATTTAACCTACAGCAGCGTGGCTGAAACAAAGTGAGTCCACAAGCAGAACGAAGAGAGCCACTTCTGCACGACTTTGCAGACTTTTGCACTCATTAAAAACATTGAGTAACACACAAATTGTAGGATCTGGTGGAGAAGCAGCAGTCAGATTGCACCAGAGTCCTCTCTTATCGAAAACCATTGGACCTCTTTCACATTGGGTTTCTGGGTTTCTTAGAAGTCGTCATAGTTGGTAAACTTAAAGCGCAGGGAATAGGAGAGTACAACAAATTTATTTTACTTATTTGCTGATGAAATTAAAGAAAGAACTCCATGATGGTGTTATCAAGACTTTCAGAAAGAGCAAAACAATAGTGTGAGACTGATAACGGCAGATAGAAGAGAGAATAATGTTATATTTACTGTCCTGCCCACGTAGATGCTGCATTGCAAACACCTCATACAAGTGGTCATTCATTTTTTGTAATCTGATGCAAAGATTATATAATACATACATAAATGCATATAAATGTTCATGTTTTTTTATACTCTTAATATTAAAAGCTTTAAAGGTTTAAGATGCTGATGAACGTTAAACGGGTCATAACATTCTTGTGAAAAGGCTCCTTATTTTTTTGTCTACAAAAAGATCTAGAAAAAGAAATGCCATCAAGCAATCTTTCATCAGTCGTGCGCGTGCTCATCCGAGAGACAAAAGCTTTTAAAAAGTTGAATTAGCAGCAGAAAGCAATCAAAACCACATAGGCGGGATATTTCATTAAAAGGAGGAGGAAAACACTCTCCGGTGGCTGAGCAACACGCACACCTGATACCATCAGAGCTTTTCTGATTTTCTGGCTCAGCCGCGGATGTCTGTGATCTAGAACAGAGCGCTGATCTCTCAAAGTCACAGAAGTGGAGCTGAATTCAGAGGCCAATAACCCCGCAGTCGGCAGCCGTATCCTGAGGACGAGCCTCCGGGGGGCTTTTAAGCGCGATGTACAAGCCCTCCGCTCGCTCAGATTAGCTCTGTACTAAAGCATTGCCTAAAGACCTCGACAAAAAAAGGATGTTTTATTTCAACTGATGCATTCACGCAACATGTCTGATAGTGAAATATATTAAAAAAAGGACCATTTCTGACACACAATGCAGGAAAATTAAGATGATTCAAATAGTAAAATGTAAAAAAAAAACTTAAAGTAATTTCTCGTTTTAATCTAATGTACTAAATGGACTAAAACTTAAATTAGTTAATAAAATATTAAGTATAAATGAAACAATAACCATAAAATTTATTTAAACATGTAAATGCAGTTGAAGACACAATTATGGGCCCTCTTGTGTAATTTTTAAAATTATTTTACTTGTTCAAACTTCTTAATTAAAATGAGCTGGAACAACACAATTCTTGAGATTTCATTGGGACAACTTATTTTTTTATGTTCAATCCACATAAACTTAAAAAAAGTGTTAAGTTAACTTAATCGATTTGTGTTGGGAGAACATGAATGAATTGTGTGGAGCCCTGCATTTTTTACAGTGAAGTAGTGTTTAAAAGAGAAGATTTTTTTCCATTAAGTGTAATAGTTTTAATAACTAATTTCTTTTCTCTTTGCCACGATAACAGTTCATAATATTTTACTTGTTATTTTACAAGATAGTAGTATTCAGCTAAAAGTGCAGCATAAAGACTTAATGTTTATATATATTTATTATATATATTTATAATATATATATTTATATATTAATATAAAAACTAGGTTAATTAAATAGGAAAGTTATCAGACAACAGTGGTTTATAATCTAATCTATAATAAAATTGACCTTATTTATATTTTTTACGAGAAACTGCTTTAAAAACTAAAAGAAATAAGACTTTTTCCTGAAGGAGAATATACTGTGAAAATGTCCTTGCTCTATTAAACATCAACTCAAAAAGAATTAATAATTTTTAATAACTTGTAATTTTGTCCTAAGATAGACAAATCATATATTTACAGCTGAATATGCCTGATTTGAGAGATTAAAAACTATAATAGAGACGGTTATATAAAAGTAGCAGCAGTGAAATTAAGACACTAATTAAATTAAGACTAATAGGAGCTCATTAATGTGGTGATTAATTGACCTGATGCTTTACACACATTACTTAAACTTCACAATAATACTTCTAAATACTTCTAAAGCATTTATTAATCTTAGATTGTTAGGTTTAACGGTTGTAAATGTTAAAATTAATGATCTTAGTAATGAACAATTGTATTTTTTATAAACTTACATTAACAAAGATGATAAGCAAAAATAATAATACTTGGATGTATACTTTGTTATCCTCTTATAACAAATACTTGGAGGTTTATATGTAACATTAATGGGGGTTTTCTATGTTTATAAAAAATACATTAAATAAACTTTATAAAAGGATGCGGATATAAATATTTAAAAGAAAACTAACAAATGAATCGCCTGTCTGACTTTTCCATCTGACTGCTACAAATAGGGAATTACTTATTTAATATCCGAGTTTTAGTACAGTAAAACTGATGTTTCAGAGCTAAAAGACAGTGAGCTTTGCTTTTAATATCCCAAGCAAACACAATCTTTAGTTGTAGTGGGACTGATCAGTTTGTCTCCAGGGCGCGTCTTCGCCTGTTGCTCAGTATTTGAGCCATGTTTGGTAGTGAAGAATATTGTTTCGAACTGAGGCTTGCTTCCCGTTATCGTTTCATCTGGTCGCTCATGAGTTATTGAGCGGGTCATGGTGTTTATACAGAAAACATGTAATAAAAGCTGACGATAAAAGGAATCTCCTGCGGGTGTGGGGGCCCTCAAGGTTCAATCCTCGGCCCTTTTCTGTTTTTTTTCCCCAGTCAATAGGTTAGTGGGGTTACAGGAACAATCTGCAGCCTCCGGTGTTTCCCCAAGCGGTTCAGAGATTCTGTTTTTCTCTGTTGTACCGAAGCCAGGCGACTCTGTTAATGCACTGAAGAGCAAAACACTGAGCGCTCGGGTGCATGACACTGTGTTTCAGTGGGTAAACCCAGTCCAGCACTTTCTCAAACACACAGTCATTTCAAATTGAGCTTTTTTTCCCCTTTGAAATTAGTTTCCTTTTTTTCCTGCGTTAAGCATCAACTTTATTTCTCAAGTACACTGTAGATATATGTTTATTTAAGAACAAAGTTTTTACAGAAACCAATGCTAACTAATGAGATATATAAATTACACTTTACAATATGGTTCCATTAGTTAATGCTAGTGAATGTATTTACTGAGGACGTCCCGATCAGGTTTTTTTCAGTCAGACTCATTTGATATTGAGTATCTACCGATACCGAACCCCGATCCAATACTTCTATAATACATAAAAAAATAATAAAGGAGAGTGAAGAAACAGATCCAGGATGTTCCTTTAACATTTAACAACTCTGTTTGTTGTGTTAAATGTATCCTTTTTCTTTCCACCTCTTGCAATCCCGTTTACATATCTAACAGTGTGCTATGGCAATGTTGCCGTCATCAACTTCATAATACCATACTCGTGCTTTCCGCTTCAAGCTGCTTCCGTGTTCTACTTTGCCGGCATTTAACCAATAGCGTCTCTGATACAAAGTGATGTCATGCTGCACATGTTGCTGTTTCTGTGTGAAGTGAAGAAAGAGGTCTAACTCTGCACTTGCATAACTATAGATCTGTTAAAAAGTAATGAGATTATACATACAAACATATATATTCGAGTCCTGATCGGGAGGTAATGTCTGATTCTGATGGAAGTAATCAAGCCCGATTTCCGATTACGTGATCAGGTCTGGACATCCCTAGTATTTACTAGCCTGAACTATGAACTACAGTATCATAGTTAGTAGTTGTGTATATATTAGTATGAAAACTACATTATTAATTAATCTCATTTTGTATTACAGAGAAGAACAAGAGCCAAACAACTCTAAATATTACGAAAGTGAGTAAATGATATCAACTCATCCATTTTTTCATCCAGTGTACTGAATGTAGAGTCAGCAAGGATCAACAATCATTCATTTATTTCTCTTCAGAGCTTTTTTCTAGCTAAGATACTAAGTTCAAGTGGTCGAAAACATCAGTTGTTACTAATTTATTATTAAAATCCAAAGTTGTGCTTGTATCATTAGTTAATGCACTCTGAGTAAACTAACAATAAACTTAATTTATTCATGTTAACCGATGTTAACAAACATGAATATATACTGTATTGTTCAATGTTTTTTCATGTCATCAATAACTAATGGAACATTATTAATATATACGTTTTAATATATTTCTGCTGATAAATTCATAGCAGAGTCTTAAGACAAATCAAAATGCCAAATTTGGTCCACAATACCTTTGCTCTGTATTACTTAACCAAACTAAACTAAACCAAACATGCAGTATTGCAGTGTTCACACAAAACCAACAGTGTTGAGTTGAACTCAGCAGCATCCATTTCATACACTTTCATTGATTAATCTACCATTACTGATCAATCTCAAGTTATATTCCACAGAATAACACAGAATGTTTGAGTGCACTGTTGCTTTAATGTGTGTTCAGTTACAGTGTGCTGAATGTAGAGTCAGCGGGGATCAACAATCATTCATTTATTTCTCCACAGACCCGCTTGTTTTATCTCGTCATTATCACCTTTTTTCCAGGTGAAATACTAAGTTCAATCCTCTGGTCGAAACCATCAGCAATAGACACGCGGCCGTCTCTGTGCCCGTAATGAGGCGGTGGAGGAAATGAGCGGGCGAACGTGCGGAGGTGTAATAGATGGAGAGAGAAATAGAGGGAGATGAATCGCTAGCAGATAGATAATTGGAAAGAGGCTCTCAGGAGAAGCGCATCAGAAGGCTTGTGTAATTAGAACGGAGGAGTGCGAGGAATCTAAATGTTTCTGTGTTTGGGTCTCGGGAGGGTCTGCCGTCCTGTAGAGCCATTCACACACTCGCGTCCATCTGTTTTCCTGCTGGTTCACCTGCATGCAGACGCACTAACAGCTGTTCGCTCGCATCACATCGTGTGTATTGATCGTATCCCATCATACTCCACATAAATACAAGTGCATCTACAAACACATGCTCAATTCTTTTTGGCACTCCTTAGGAGATGATGTAGCAACATATAACATTAAGCCAACCTGATTTCACCAAGTATCAGGACGTGTTCCTGGATTAAGATCTGTGATGATCCTGGAGCAACTTTCCAATCAGCCAATCAGAATTAAGAATTGGGTTTATGCATGATTGTTATCCAACTATTATTCTTTTCTGTTTTTGGGAAAAATGTACAGTTATGGTTGGGTTTATGGGTAGGAAATAAGATGATGTTCCAGGATCAGCACAAATGTTAATCCAGGATCGCATTGTACTTGGCCAAATCATGACGTGCTATAACAACACATGACGCGACAAGATTCCAGCGACAAGCATTTTGGATGTCTAACACCAAATGCGATACAACACAACAGATATTTTTTATTTGTTTATTTATTTAGCAGGGACAGTGTATATTAATCAGCAATCTAAATAATGCAACCTATTTAACATTATTAAAAGCATCTAGGCTCAGTGATGTTGTTGGTTTGGACTGAGTCGCAGTTCTGACTTTCATTTTCAAATCATTTTTAAGTTATTTTATTTAGATCAAGATGACGATCTGAGAGACTTTGAGTGGATGGAGACTTTACTGCTTGTGTCTGTTACTCTGAGACAAAAATTAAACATCTGCTTGTGTTTTAAATGCTTGTCAGATTAGACTTATTGTTTTCTGAGAATATAGAAATAAAGTGTACACACAAAAAGGCCAGCTGTCAGACACCGCAGCATGGTTACGTCAAAAGCAAAAACAACACAACTTCACATAATGTATGTCAATGTAAACAGTTTGGTAGAAATCACGTTTGAGTGTATTAGATATGAGAAACTGGGACTAACACTGCTCAAATGGGTCCATTTAAACTGGGTATACTTTACCCCCTATCACCACAAAAAAAAAATCAATGAAAAGTGACTTTGTAAATCAGTTGATCTGTTTCATGCACACTCTGCATCATTACGGACTAAATAAAGCTGAACATGTAAAAAGCATAATAGGACAACTTTAATGTAAGCTTTCTTCTGTTTTCAGCTCATCTACTGTCATGGCGGAGCAGCAGTTTGAAGAGAGTCCAACTGAGCAAGTAAGTTTAAGTTGCTTAAGGCTTGTGTGAACTTGGTTATTCACTTAAATATGCATTTTTGCAAGAAATCACACTATGGAAAAGCAAATAAAGAACTAATAATCAGGTGAAAACATTCAACTTTTAGACATTAAAACAGCACTAAAATAAACTAGCTTAAATGTATTAGATTTTAGCAAAACTTTAATTGACTCGCAACATTCACAATATTTTATATTTCTGTATTCCACCTATATCTTTAAAGTTTTTCGAAGCATTAATGAAGCATTAAATTTAACTTTACGTCTACAACACTTGTATAATAATATTCAATTCAATTCATGTTTATTTCTCTAGCGCTTTTACAGTGTAGATTGTGTCGCAGCAGCTGAACACTGAAGTTCTGGTAAACTGAAACAGTGTCAGTCCAGTTTTCAGATATCAAGGTTAGTTCAGTTCAGTGCTGGTTTAATTTTCACTGCTGGAAGTCCAAACACTGTCCCAAGTCCCAAACCAAGCAAGCCAGTGGTGACAGTGGAGGAACAAACTTCACCAATTGACCAAAGTGAAGGGGGAAAAACCCTAGAGAGAAACCAGGCTCAGTTGGGCTTGACCATTAATAGAAGAAGATGAATTATGCTTTATTACTGAATGAGTATCAACAATTTGAAGATTTGCATTGTCAAATTAATGGAAGTCAAAGTATACTGTGTTTCCCTCCTAAGATAATTACATTTAGATTTGTGACCAAGATCATAAAACCATTCTGATGTTGCATGGGTATATTTTGGGCAATACAGAGTTCATACAGTCATGGAAATCCTGGAAAAGTCATGGAATTTTGACATGGCATTTTCCAGGCCTGGAAAAGTATTGGTAAATTAGAAATACCCTCAACGTTTTGGAAAAGTGATGGAAAACAGATATCTGTATACTTGAATATAGGTTATTTACTTCTTTTCTGTCCTTGGCCAATCACATACTCTCACATGTTTGTCATTGGCCAAGCTGGCGGTTCATTCAGCTGTAGCGACCCCAGATTAATAAAGGGACTGAGCCGAAAAGAAAATTAATGAATGAATATGCTTTACTGAGCTCTTAATTTGGACAACTTTAAAGGTGATTTTCTCAATGTTTATTAAATAAATACATTCTCAATGTTTTTGAAGCCTCAGATTTTGAAATGGTCGTATATCAGCCAAACATTGTGTTCACCCAGCAAACAAAGCTTATTTATTAAGATTTTTGGTGATGTATATATAATTCAGAAAATTGTCACTTATGACTGCATGGTTTTGTGGTCCGGGGTCACATTGTAAAAAGTTGTTTCGTTTAATAATTTTTGACATGTTTCTCTTTTCCCTTAATCCAAACCTTCGCCAATGTTTGAGAGTATACATTTGCTATCTGTTCTCAGTTTTACCTGTTCTCCTTCAGTCCACTGTCTGTTTTGGGAACAGTCTGTCCTGCTGCAACAGGTCTAAAGATAATCTGAATCTCATTTACTCTGCAAGACGGACAGTAAGGCCGAATATCCAGACAAGGATCCTGCCAGAGCCAGAAACGTCTGCCTATGAGAGTGTGTGTGTGTGTGCTTGTTTTTATATCAAGGGTTGGGTTATGAAGAGAGAATATATGGTTTTTATAGGTTTTATAGAAGTTGTTAACATGATTACATCTATGAAAGTCTCCACCAGGATATAGAAACATGTCTGTGTGTGTGCATGCTTGTTTTTATATCCCGGTGGGGACTTAAACCTAAATGCATACAGAGTCATAGGGACCAATTGAGGTCCATACAGGTAAACATGCTCATAAATCAGACAGAATGAAGTGTTTGGTAAAAATGCAGATTGTTTCCTGTGAGGGTTGGGTTTAGGGCTAGGGTTTAATTATGGGGAGAGAATATATGGTTTTTATAGGTTTTCTAGAGTTTTTTTTAACATTACGTCTATGAGAATCTCCATTGGGATATAGAAACATATCTTTGTGTGTGTGTGTGCGTGCGTACTTGTTTTTATATGCCAGGAGGGACTTAAACCTGAATGCACACAGACTCATAATGACCCAAATTGAGGTGCCCACGGGTAAATAATGCTTATAAATCAGCTTACAAATCAGTGCTTATTAATCACATGCTTATAAATCAGACAGAATGAAGTATTTTGACATGTAAAAATGCAGATTGTTTTCTGTGAGGATTGGATTTAGGGCTAGGGTTGGGTTTAGAGAAGAGAATGTACGCTGTAAAAATGCTGGGATCCTTACAGTTTGATTTGGACAACATAAAGGAATTAAGTTCTTATTAGCGTTTTACAAATTTAAGTGGATTGAACAATTAAGTTGTTGCAAAAAATAGCAAATTTATGTTGTTTCAGCTTATTTAAAATGAGTAGTTTGAACAAAATGCAAACATAATTTTTGATTGTTTGGTTTTTATAGGTTTTTTAGTAGAGGAATTTGAACATCATTACGCCTATGAGAATCTCCACCGGGATATAAAGATGTGTGTGTATTGATTGCTGTAAACGCACTGGGAAAACTGGGTTGATGACCTTGTGTTGGGTTGCGTCCAGCGCTGTTAGCCTACTTTATGCACTTTAAATGAAGGAAGAACGCCAGCCATGAATACTGATGCCACACACACTTGATCCTGATCCAACCTAGTCTTAAGCCAGCCTTATTGATCATACCGCTCGTTTTATAGCTCAACCAATCACACACACACACCTTTATTGTGTACTTGATCATCCGGGCTTATCAATAATCCAATTTAAAGGCAGCTGAAGAAAATGTAGGGAGTTTGGTATAAGCTTGGTGTTTGTACGTTCCTATATGCTGAACTCTGAAATCCAGACAAATGAAAGCTGCATTCTTAAGGTGTTTGTGTAGCACAGCGCGGCTTTAAAGATGTAAAGCAGGCATCTCTGAATCTAAACATTCTCCCGTCGCTCTTCTGATGTTGCGCACTAGTTAGGGATAATGTATCTGAGCAGCCTGCAGAAGAAATTAAATCACACCGCAGCTTCTGCACATTGTAAAAGCGATCCCCCAATTCAGATTTGATTAGAGTTTGCAGGAACTGGAATGACGCTCTCGTATTTGGGCCTGTCGTGTTTACGCTGGCTTATATGTGGCCTTTCTGCTGAATTACTGAGCCTGTGTGTTTGATTTATTTAAACAGTGGAAGTTGTGCGGATGAAAGACAGACAGGGCTGTTTTTACTAATATCTGGCTGTGTGTTACTAATATCTGACATATGTGGGAGCTGCAGAAATGCATGAGTTTCGTGTTTGCGTTTAATTTCAAATGTGGATTCGCTTGTCTGCTCGTCTGACGTACGCTGAAATTACATTGTGATAAAAATATGTCAGGTCTGAAACTCTCAATGTTAGCAAATGCAGAGAAGAACCAATTCAAATGTGTATGATTAGGAAAAAAATGCATGCAAGTGTGCAAGAATAGTCAGATTAGTTGGTTACTATTACTTAGGTTTATTTAGTTGTTTATTGAACAAATGTTGAAGTTGTAGCTAGCATGAATTTCAATCCAAATTTAGCTATATACATTTGCAACAAGGGAAGATGAGTTGTTTAATATAATGTGGAGATGTTTAGTTACATACGTAGCTAGTTGCATGAAAATTAATCTGAATTTGTTCTATAGATATTTTAGGGATGCACCGATCCTGATACTTGGATCGGATATTGGTTCGATACCATATATTTTTGCTGGATCGGTATCGGCAAGGTACCGATCCAAATCCGATCTTGCATGTGCAATATACTCTGTGTAATTTATAAGCCCACAAAAGCCATGAAGGTAGCCTATTATAAGGCACTAGAAACTAGTCATGTAGGCCTACTATATGCCAAATGTTCTGAAGCCATTCTATAGTTTAATGTGAAGCACAGATGAATATTCCTGTGGTTAAATTCATGTTCAATTCAGCACTTCCCGCCGCTGTGTGTCGTGTTTGTGTATGACAACACGCCCAACTTTCTCCAAGACTATTTGTTCCTATTTAGGAAATCATTAGAGAAATGCATTTAGTTTTGCATTAAATGGGTTCATTTTGACAACAAGGAGTTCGTTGCTGTTTCTAAATCATGTTGCTGAGGGCTGTGCGCTGTGTCTTAGTGATGCATCAAGCACTTCATTCATGCACCGGCTGCGCAGACGCGATATACGCCGCTCTTTCAAATTTTTCTTACAGTGAGTTTCTGTTCTCTCATCCTTCCAACTGAGTTTATTCTTCGGGAATACTTTCAGTGCTGTGAATGGTTTGTAAAGCCTGGCTCTGTTAAGTAAAACTCGCCTCAAACAGTTTAGTTTAGTCTGCATCAAAGCTTTAGGAAAATATCAGGCTTTGCTAAAAGGCTGGTTATTTTATTAACAATGCTCAATAGTGGGAGCCTATTACAGATTTCATAGAAAAATCTTAATATTAAAAAGGAAACATAAGCTGGTCCACATCAGATCATATCAATGCCATAATAAATGCTTAAATGATGTAGCCAGTTTATTTGAGTTATTTTTACTAAATAAGATATATTATTAGAGTTTATCATCAGAACTTTAGAAACTGTATTATGTTTAAAAAAACGGCACAGTATTGGGATTGAATCTGTATCGGTCGATGCTCAGAACTTTGGTATTGAGATCAAATCAGTTCCAAAAAAAATGGTATCGATGCATCCTGATAGAGATATATTTGCAATACGGGCTTGCAAATGCAGAAGAACTAATGCTTAAGTCTGTCATTGAGGAAATGCATGCAACTTTGCAATAACAGTGAGATTAGTTGATTAATATTACATATTAATTTTTATACAAATGGTGAAGTTGTGGCTATTTGCATGAATATTATTCCGAATTTATACTGTAGACATTTGCAATATGGGAAGTTAAGTTGATTAATATGTGTGGATTTTTAGAGGACACTTTAATTCATAAAATATTAATGCTCTAATCTTAATATTATTTTAAAAATGTTAAAGCTGTTAGTAGTTAATGGTAAATATTAACCCAGATTTATTTTGTAGACATTTGCAATGACTGCAAGATTTTGTAGTAATATTGTGCAGATTTACTTTTGCGTTAATATACTAATAAGCCGGGGGCGACGCAGTGGAGCAGTTGGTAGTGCTGTTGCCTCACAGCAAGAAGGTCGCTGGTTCGAGCCTCGGCTGGGTTATTTGGCATTTCTGTGTGGAGTTTGCATGTTCTCCCTGCGTTCGCGTGAGTTTCCTCAGGTTTCCCCCACAGTCCAAAGAAATGCGTTACGGGTGAATTGGGTAGACTAAATTGTCTGTTGTGAATGAGTGTGTATGAATGTTTCCCAGAGATGGGTTGCAGCTGGAAGGGCATCCGCTGCGTAAAACATGTGCTGGATAAGTTGGCAGTTCATTCCGCTGTGGTGACCCCGGATTAATAAAGGGAATAATTATTAGGTTTACAATATACTGATGGCCAATTTCTAGGCTGTATTGGTGATAATGGTCAGTAATGTTGGACCATTATTGTCTTTTTAGCTTATAAGTAGAGGACCGAAGCTAGCCAGACAGTAATATGTGAGTGGGCAAAATTAAAAATAAAGCGTCAGTATTTTTAGTACGTTTTTTTTTTTGCTTTTATTCTTGCCATAATAAAAAATATAATTGTAGAGCAACACATGTCCTGTTTACATACATATTTAACTTTAATAGGTGGAACTGTCTGAGATATAAACAAAACAAAGTGATGCATCAAAGTTTGAGTTAAAAAATCTTGAATGGTTTTAGATTAGATTAGATTAGATTAGATTAGATTCAATTTTATTGTCATTACACATCTAGTACAAGGCAACGCAGTTTCGGTCTAACCAGCGGAGCAATAGCAGCAAGTGCAGGATACAGGTATAAGTTATAAAGTGCAGTTATAGAAAAACTATGGTGATATTTACAGATGGATGTACTATGAACATTATATACAGGTTGTATTAGCTATGAACAGATTTACAATAAAAGAATATATGTACAGGATGCTATTAATAATCAGGAGTGTGCAGATAGATAAACAAAACTATCTATATTATAAAAATCTTTATAATTATTATAAGAAATAAAAAAATTAAATTGGTTAAAAAATCGTAAACGTTATTAATAATATGACCTAGTTCGGTAAACTTTCTACTTCTCTGTTTATCCGTCTGATTTTACTGTCTGTTTATTTTGACCTATTTTACATAGCTATGTTTGACCTGCTGGAAGTTGGATAACTCACAGCCTGTTTAAAGTTTCACAGATGATAAATGATTTAGAATATTTGTTTTTAGCGAGAACTGCTCCTTCAAATGAACATTAACAGCGGATGTGTTGCAATATCATCTCCTTTCATTACGCGTCAGAGTATGAATGTAACATGAGAGCGATTCACTGATGCACAATCACCTCCAGGTCCCTTAAACACACACACACACAGAGTTTTGTCTGTCCTGTCAGATCAGCTCGTGTCTGACAGCGTTCGGTGCCTCTGGAGTTCTGCACTGAGAATATCAGATGCGAAATGTAGAAAAATCCCTCAAACACGCCGTGTCGCACAAGCCGAGGAATCACCAGAGTGTGTCAACAGACTGACTTCTCACACACACACACACACACACACACACTTTTTATCTCTCTTTCTCTCACACACACTGGTTTCTTCAGTGTGTGCCATTTAAGACAGACGCCCGTGGGGGAGAGAAGTGTGTGTCACCACTCTGAATGTCATGAAGTGTGTGTGTGTTTGTGTTTTGCCCCTGTTGGTTCTGGGGTCAAGTTGCTCATGGGAAAATAACTGTGTATAATCTTCCTTCTTTACTGTCAGATTGCGAGTATCATACGCACACACACACACACACACACACACACACACACAGATACACACACAGATAGAGACACTTTAAGCTCCCGCAGGGATGTAGACTCACAAATGAGATTTTTTTATCTCTGTGATATCTCCAAACCTCTCTGGGTGTCTTCTGTATGTTTTAGATAGAGTATATACTGTATGTGACTATGCAAATAAATAAAGTGTCAAATAAATGTTGAAATTTATAAATAAGTTATATTGTGGCAAATTATAATAATGAATTATGATTCTATTATCGTTATTGTTAAATTAATAATTGTGCATGTAAAAATGTATTATTTTCAATGTCCAAGCATTTTTATATTACTGAAAATCCTAATATAGGTATTAGCTAATTATAAAACGGAATAAACCTGAAATAAATGTTTAATGACACCCTACCCAGCAAAACTACAAAAAAAAAACATTAATGTTACAATGATATATATGTACAAAACAATGTATAAATATCACACATATAAATATGTTAACTTTAAAAATATATATTTTTTTCCAATACCCATGCAATATTTAAAAATATTACAAACTATGGTATATGTATAAACTAAATTTAAAATCAAATAAAAAATATATGCTTATTTATTAAAAAAAATACTACATATATAAATAATGCCCTACCCAACAAAATTACTACACGTAATTTTTTAAAATATATTTTTTAAATACCAAAAATCATATTATATGTATTAGCTAAGTCTAAAACAAAAAGGTTAATAAAATATATATGTAGTAACGCTTAAAATGACCCAAAGCAACTCCGCAAAATTACTAAAACATTAAAACTGCATTGAGATAAAGTATAAAACAACAATTCAAAACATTGCAGCTTTAAAACTAAATTTAAAAATTCATGTCATTTTCAATTCTCATGCAATTTAGAAAATATATTATAGTTTTTAACAATATCAGTATCAGCTAAATATAAAACCGAATAAACCTGAAATAAATGTTTGATAATAAAGGATATCCTTATTTGTTTTAAAAAAACTATTAAAATTACACCCTACCAAACAAAATTACAACACATAATTATTTTCAATATATTTTTTAAATGCTAAAATCATAATATAGGTATTAGCTGAATCTAAAACAAAATAATGCTGAAATGTTTAATAAAAATATATATAAATATATTATGTCTGTAATAACTTTAACTTAATAATTAACTTAAAATGACCCAAACAAACTCAACAAAATTATTAAAACATTAAAATTGCTTGGAGATATCTAATGTAAAACAACAATGCAGAAGATTGAAACTTTAAAACAGTAAAATTTACTATTTATAAGTAAAGTGCGTGTATATATATATAACTTTAAAATTATAAGTATTTATTATTTTTTAAAACCCATGCATTTTTAGTATTATTAAAAATTAATATTAACTAAAAATAAAGGGAACTATAATAATAGCTAAAACAAAATAATGCTGAAATAATAGTAAAAATAAATGCATAAAAATACTTTTAAAATGACCCAACAAAATTATTAAACATTAAACTTGCATTGAGATATCTAGTGTAAAACAACATAGCATCTTTTAAATCTGCAAACTTTAATTGAGAGCGTATCTCATCCTAATCTCACCATATTTAATTTCTTTTCTCCGCCCACAGTTTTGGACCCCAGATCCCCCTCGTGACCCGAGCAGCTCCACATTAATTATTTTCCAGCTCTGTATTCCTCCAGCAACTGACTCATTTGTGTCTGCTTTTTTATTTCTCCTCAGGGGAAACATGAAACAAAGTTGCGGCATAAAGCGAGTGAGAACAGCATTAAGTCTCTTGAGCTGTGAACGAGCAACATCTGAGCAATAACACTTTCCTTCCTCTGGGCTGAGCTCTACGGGCTCCAGAAAACAGTAAGTACATTTGCATATCTTTTTCATTTGTCTCCCTTTGTGGAACAAATGACGGAGGTTTTGCAGACCTGCTGTGAAGCTGATGAGGTGCAGGAGACAGTGTGAGAGATCATTAAAGCAAGAGTTCAGCCAAAAACCAACATTTTACCATCACATTTGCTTACATGTGAGGGGAAGTGCTGTAGCAGCTGCTGTCTTGTGCTGAATGTCTTTGTGTTTTGCCAAATATCAGATTGGTTTGAAATAACATGAAGGTTATGAGCAAATTATTACATTATTGTCATTTTTTTAACCCAGACTAATTCTGAAAATGTACCCCTTTATACATTTCTGGAGAGCGCCAAATACGTTCCAGTTTTTACGTTTTTGTTTTCGCGAATCCACCAGAGGCCGCTGTGTACGCTTTTTTTAGATCTCAAATTTCTCTCACAACTTCCATTCATGCCTACTGTTCTCACTTAAATCCACCAGAGGCCGCTGATGAATGACTGACTGACTAACCGATCGACCCCGCCCACCATCCTCCTTCCCTAAGCCTAACCAATAGTAGCCTTGACCTGCCCACCCACTTCCATAAACCAAATCCACAGTTTTAAAAAGCAATCCAGAAAAAAAAGCCCTCATTTTTACCATGTTTTCAGATTTTACCACATTCTCACCCTGTTATTTGCTTGTTTATTTAACTTGGCTTCTGTTTTTGTCTTACCCGCTTTCTGGATCCGTTCTTCACCAGACTCGAATCCCGTCATCGCAGTCAACTTTCTCTGCGTCTCAAGTCCACCGATGTGCGCTGCTAGCACCTGGACTAACTGATAACAGCGGGAAAGCCGTCCACACGGAGGTAAGTTGACAGCTGGTAAGCACGAAAAGGAGCGGCATCATACCGCCCCGAAGCATTTGTTTTAAAAACCATATGTACCTCTGGGTACATAATTTACGATCTCCAGAAACGTGTGTGTGTATATATATATATATATATATATATATATATATGTATGTATATATATATATATATATGTGTGTGTGTGTGTGTGTATATATATATATATATATATATATATATATATGTATATATATATATATATATATATATATATATATATATATATATGGCTACATTTTCAGAATGAGCCCATGTTTCTTTTTTTGGGAGGGGTGAATGTTAAATGCTGAATTGGCTAAACTTTGCTTTTTGATTTAATAACTTTGACTGGAAAAATATACAAGTAAAATCTGAATTATTAGCCCTCCTGAATATTTATTTCTAAACGTAATAGTTTTAATAACTCATTTCTCATAACTGATTTCACGGGGTCTAGAAAAGTATTAAAAGTCTTAATCACATTTTTACAAGGACTTTTGTTCAAGCGTTGTCCAAAGTGTTTGACTCCAAAAAAAGCATAAATATATTTAGTTTCCTTCTAATATAAACAAAAACGTGCTCGATCCAAGCGACTAGTTTGGGCTGGGGTGCGTCTGGCCAAGCTCCTCCGTTCGGGTGTAGCGAAACCATAGAGCAAAACAGACGGCAAAATGGGAAAATGCAAGTTTGCGTACTCCTGGTTGGAGAAAGACAAGTTTAAACAGTGGCTGAAACCTGTCGCTGAAAACAACCACATAATTTATTCTTTCAAGCTTTTTTTTTTCTGAGTTTATCTGAGTTCTGTTGCATGGTTGTGCACCAGTGATTTATTTAACTACAGCTGTTTATTAACAACTGTTTATTAAGTTAAAGATTGATACTGATCAGAACTTGCCGATGAAATATTCTGAGACGGTCTTTAAAAAGTTCTAGAAAGGTATTGAAATTATCTTTAGGATTTCTGCATATACCCTGTTTGATCTTTGTCATGATGACAGCACATAATATTTGACTAGATATTGTTCAAGATACTAGTATTCAACTTAAAGTGACATTTAAAGGGTTAACTAGGTTAATTAGTGTATAGTTAGGGTAATTAGGCAAGTTATTGTATAACAGTGGTTTGTAAAAGTGAAAAGGGGCAGGGCTTGATTTCATCCATTGGGATTTTATTAGTTCCTTGTGGTTTGCTTGTGACAGGTTGTTCTGCCCTCACGCCAGTCATGAGAGAAGAGATTTCTTTACAAAACATACATGTTAGAAAGAACAAGAACAAATGCATTAAAATAATGATGATGCCTTTTAAAAAATAAAAATAAAATAAAAAATAACAGTGGTTTGTTCTGGAGACAATCCAAATCAAATATTGCTTAAGGGGGCTAATAATATTGACCTTAAAATGGCTTTAAAAAATAAAAACTGCTTTTATTCTAGCCGAAATAAAAAAACAAGACTTCCTCCAGGAGAAAAAATATTATAGGAAATACTGTGAAAAATTCCTGAATCTGTTAAACATCATTTGGGAAATATCATTTGAAAAAGAAAAATCACAGGAGGGTGAATAATGTTGACTTCAGCTGTATATTCTTACAGAAAACATAACTCTTTAATCAAAATATCTTTACTTTAAAATCCTAAGCCAGTATGACTATATATTTTTCCTGTATAAAAACCTAAATGAGTGTGTTTCTGCATAAAACATGGAAAAATATTTTCTAACTTGGGTTAAAAAAATGTTTTGATTAATGATAATTATTAAAATGTCTTCTTCTAAACGCAATTGCAATTCATTTTTTTCTTGTTTTAAGCATAAAGTAATTAGATTTTATTTTAAAGGACTGCAACTGATTTTCTTTTTAAGCAAATCCGTCCTGCTTGCTACTGAAAAAAAGAGAAAACATTTGATTGAGGCTATATCATACATGTTGTTGTTTTATATATTGTTGTTAATTAAATATTAATATACAGTTGAAATCAGAGGGAGAATAATTTAATCTTCAACTGTATATTCTAGTAGAAAACATAACTCTTTAATCAAAATATGTTTACTTTAAAATCCTAAGCCATGATGATTATAATTGTTGTCGTATAAAAATAATCTAAATGAGTGTGTTTATGTTTAAAACATAGAAAAAATATCTGCCTCTTGGGTTAGAAAATGTTTTAAATATGTAATTATTATAACTATATTCTTCTAAACCCAATTGCAATTAGTTTTTCTCTTGTTTAAAGCATGAACTAATTACAGTTTTCTTTAAAGTACTGCAACTGATTACATTTTTTAAGCAAATCCGTCCTGCTTGCTACTGAAAAAAAGTGGGAAAACTTTGAAATGAGAACATATCATACATTTAGTTGTTTATATTGACCTTATTCTTCCAACACAGGCTCATTGTGAAAACGTAGCCCTGCGGACGTTTCTGGAGACAGCGAATTACGTAGGTGGAGGTACGTATGGCTGCATTTCATTTCTTTAAACGAACGCTATGGGGCGGTGTGACGCCATTGCTTTTCGCGCTTACCAACTGACCGCTTACCTCCGTATGGACGGCATTCCGGCCGCAACCAGTTTGTCCGATTAGTGCGCCAAGTTCGTCGGCGGATTTGAGATGCAGAGAGGAGTTGACCACGAAGACGGGGGTTCGAGTCCGGTGAAGAGCGGTTCCAGAAAGCAGGTTAGACAAAAACAGAATCCAAAATATAAAACAAACAAGCGAATATCAGGGTGAGTATGTGGTAAAATAAATATATATATTTTTTGGATTGCTTTTGTAACGTGTTGGTTGGGATCAGGGAAGCAGGTGGGCGGGTCAGTCGATAAAATTGGTTGGGTTTAGGGAAGGGGGAGGGTGGGTCAGCCGATCGCTCGCTCAGTCAGTCAGAAAGTCTGTCCAAAAGTGAGTCGACAGCAGCCTCTGGTGGGTTTACGCGAGAACAGCAGGCACGAATGGCACTAGCGAGGAAAATTTGAGATCTCGAAAACCTTACACAGTGACCTCTGGTGGATTCGCGGAAATCAAAACTGCAGAAAAACGTGCCGCCGGGACGTATTTCGTGGTCTCCAGAAACGTCTGTGGAGGTACGTTTTCAGAATGAGCCTGGGTTGTATTCTTCACATACAAGCGGGCGCAGCCATTTCAATCTTTCTTTAATTCACTTCACTTCTCATTCACTTCCATTGATTTTTGAACGAACGTTACGCTGCGGATGTTGCAAACTGATGTTTTCTTATTATATTATTCTGCTTTTTATGTGTAATCATGCAAACACTTGATTGTAGAGCGAGTAGTTTGACTGTTTTCTGCAGTTTATTATTCCTAGTCATTTCCACTATAAGTAACTGAATCAGAAGTTCTAAAACAATCGCAAAAACGAGCACACTTCCACATTGAAGAATAAGGTCAATATTGTTCAGCTAACTAAATATATATATATATATATAATTAGTTTTTGTTTATTATTTGTGTATATTTGTTAGCTGATTTCACTTGATTTCGATGAAAGCAAAATTGATCATTTGTTTTTAGAATTTTATCTGTGCACATAATAATTATTATTATATTTTTAGGATTTATGTGCCGTTATAATTTTTAATGAAGTCTCTTGACATTACATCATAAATATTTTTATTTATATGTTGACTGATTTAATTTGATTTCCATCAAAAGCAAAATTGACCATTTTGTTTTTGGAATTTTATCTGTACACACTATTATTCATTCATTTTCCTTCAGATTAGTCCCTTATTTATCAGAGGTTATATAAACCGCCAACTTATCCAGCATATGTTTTACACAGTGGATGCCCTTCCAGCCGCAACCCAGTACTGGGAAACACCCACTCATTCACACACACACACACTGATACACTACAGCCAATTTAGTTCATCAATTACCCTATAGCACATGTGTTTGGACTGTGGGGGAAACCGGAGCACCCGGAGGAAACCCACACCAACACGGGGAGAACATGCAACACACAGAAACGCCAACTGACACAGCCAGGACTCGAACCAGCGACCTTCTTGCTGTGAGGCGACAGTGCAAATGACTGAGCCGCTATTATTATTATTATTATTACTTTATTTTTTATGATTTGTTTAGTTTGTCTGTGTCATTCTAATCTTTAATCAAGTCTCTCTAATCAGTGTATCATCATGTGCATTGGGGAGACACTGCAAAACCACAACTCCTGAAGCACAAACCCAGGCCTCGCCGCTTCACTCGGATATAAACTTCCACAAGAGGGAAGAAAATATGGGCCCAATTTCCATTTCATGCCAACTTTAACAGATTCATCTCCAAGCTATAGTTCAGTGAACACACACACACACACACACACACACACACACACAGTACTTGAGACGAGGACCTGCAGAAATGATTTTAAACTCAGCAGATGTTCAGATCAGACGCTCCATCAGTTTCTTCCTCTCTTCTCATTTATGTGCGTTTACTTTCTCTGATCGACAACTAGTGCTGCAAATAAACCTGGAGCAATGATTACTACACACACACACACACATTTGTTTTGGTGGTTTATGAGGACTCTCCATAGACGCAGAGTATTTTATAGTGTAAAAACCCCTTATTATATGGCATTACCCCACTCCTACATTTTGAATATGGAAAGTCATTATAAAAGTTTGTCCTTATAAGCCGCCAAAACCAGTACACACACACACACTCACACACTCAAAGTACTCTAGGCCCACTTATTGACCTGTCTTAAGTGTGTGTGTGAGTGCCACTGTGTAGGTGCTAACATGCTTGTGTGTCACTGTAGTGGTGTTAACTAATAGATCTGTGTGTGTGTATGTGTGAGAATAACAGATGTGAAGAAGAGAGTGTTTGATAGACTGTGAGTGTGTATAGTGTGTTTGTGTCTGTGTGTGTATCACTGCATTGTGGTGTGTATATAATTATAATATGTGTGTGTACTTGTGTGTGTGTCTGATTGTCACTGTGTTTTGTGTTGAGGTGTGTTTGTGTGTGTCACTGTTGTGGCGTTAACGTTTGTGTGTGTGTGTGTGTGTGTGTGTGTGTGTTTGAGTGAGTGTTTGAGTGAGTGTCTGTTGTGGTGTTTGTGTGTTTGATTGTCACTGTGTTGTGGTGTTAACGTGTGTGTGTGTGTGTGTTTGAGTGAGTCACTGTTGTGTTATTAACGTGTGTGTGTGAGTGTCACTGTTGTGGGGTGTCTGTGTGTGTAAAAGATGTGTGTGTGTGTGTGTGTGTGTGTGTGTATGCATGTGAGTTTGTGAGTTGAAGTGTGAAGAAGCCTGTGTATAATAGCAGACTGAGTGTTTAAGGTGTGTGTGTGTGTATTTTAGTGAGTGTCACTGTGTTGTGTTATTAACGTGTGTGTGAGTGTCACTGTTGTGTGGTGTGTGTGTGTGTGAATGATGTGAAGAAGCGTATGTATAATAGCAGACTGAGTGTTTAAGGTGGGTGTGTGTGTGTGTGTTTTAGTGAGTGTCACTGTGTTGTGTTATTAACGTGTGTGTGAGTGTCACTGTTGTGGGGTGTGTGTGTGTGTGTGTGAATGATGTGAAGAAGCGTATGTATAATAGCAGACTGAGTGTTTAAGGTGTGTGTGTGTGTGTGTGTGTGTGTGTGTGTGTGTGTGTGTGTGTGTGTGTGTGTTTTAGTAAGTGTCACTGTGTTGTGGTTTTAACGTGTGTGTGTATGTGTGAATAACAGATGTAAAGGAGAGTGTGTTTGATAGCAGACTGTGAGTGTGTAAAGTGTGTGTGTGTGTCAGGAGATGCTGTCAGTCAGTTTGACAGGGTCTCAGCAGTCCTGTTAGCACTTCTAAATGATTTCAACTGCAACTCCATAAACATGAATCAGTGAAACAGCCTCACGCTGCCATTAAACACAGCCTACTGTAAAGCATCCTCGCACCCGGGCCTCATGGGTAAAAGGGCTGTTGTAAAAGGTCATTATTGTTTAGTGGGTGTACTAGAATAGTGTTAGCATGCTTTAAAGTTCAACAAACATGTTATTATTCACATACTGAACATTATTGCAGCGCCTCTATGGATTCCTCCTCGATCTGAATCGCTCCTACGAGCAGTTTTCACATTTCAGGGTTTCTCAGCAGCAGAAGTCGTCATAGTCAGTGAACTTAGAGCGCAGTGAACAGGAGAGTACAACAGATATTTTGTTTATATATTCCTAATTGCTCAAATAATAAAAGAAAACTGCATGATTAATGTTTTAACAGCTTTCAGAAAGAGGAAAACAATAGTGTGAGACTGATAACGGCAGCCAGAAGAGAGAATAATGTCAGATTTACTGTCCTGTCCATAGACGCTGCATTAATAACACTATGATGTAATACAAAGTATAACTTTATAAATGTACATACATTATAAACGATATTAAACACTTAAGGAATCAAGATGCTGAGGATTAAAGGATTACATCATCACCATCTTGTGAATAGCATCCATTGAGTTCCTCTTGCTCCAAAGCTCCGCCTTCCAAAGAACTCTGAGTGCTCTGATTGGCCAGTGAGCCATCGCATTGTTAAGCCTACGTCGATAATGTAACACTGTAACTGTTATAAATTGTCTACTGCCATCAATTTCATATTTTATTGTTCAAATGGGTTGTTTTTCACATGCTCTATAATACTGCTGCAGCTCTATTTGTAGTGTATCTGAAACTTTTGGGATCAGATTTCTACAAACCCCACCTCCAAAATCACAGAGTGGTCTGATTGGCCAGCTGACTGTAATGCACTTTACCATAATTGCCTATTTAATGGTATTTAAATGATCCTTTTTGTGTGTATTAGAATTGCTTATCAGGATTTAATTTTTAAAAATATGAATTAAAAAATGTAATGATCATCTTTTGCTCTGACTGAGTAATGCCTCCTAAAAGCCCCGCCTTCCCAAGAATGCAGCTCTGATTGGCTTGCTGAGCAACTGGCACATTTGACGCTCCTTAACATAATAATAAATTTCATGCTATTTTAATGTTGCAAAAAATTCATTTTTCACATTCTGTACATGATTGCAGCAGCTCGATTTCAGATTTTTACAAGCCCCGCCTCCAAAACCACAGAGTGCTCTGATTGGCCAGCTGACCCCGTGCACTATGATGCAATGTCTTTTACCATAATTGCCAAATTCATGCTATTTAAATGATCTTTTTCCGTATTAGGTGTATTACAACAGGTCATCATGAATTCATGTTAAAAAAATAATCTGAATTAAAGCAAAATCATTGTTTGCTCTGATTGAGTAATGCCTTCTCCAAGCCCCGCCTTCCAAGGAATCCAGAGAGCTCTGATTGGCTAGCTGAGCAACATTTAACGCCCCTTAGCATTGTCAGTAATTTCATGCTATTTTAATGTTGAAAATGCGTTATTTTTCACATTCTGTACATGATTGCAGAAGCTCGATTTCAGATTTGTACAAGCCCCGCCTCCAAAATCACAGTGCTCTGATTGGCCAGCTGACGCAGTGCACTGTAATCCAACGTCCTTTACCATAATTGCCAATTTTAGGCTATTTAAAAGATCTTTTTTTGTATAAGGTGTGTTATTATAGGTCATCATGAAGTAATGTAAAAACAATTATCTGAATTTAAACAAAATCATTCTTTGCTTGAATTGAGTTATGCCTCCTACAAGCCCTGCCCTCCCAAAAACCCAGAAAGAGCTCTGATTGGCCAGCTGAGCAACTGGCGCATTTGACGCCCCTTAGCATTATCATTAATTTCATGCTAATTTAATGTTGAAAATAATCGATTTTACACATTGTGTGCATTATTGCAGCAGCTCTATTTCAGATTTTTACTAACCCTGCCTCCAAACTCACAGAGTTCTCTAATTGGCCAGCCGACCCTGTGAACTGTGATACAACATCATTTATATACTTGCCAATGTCATGCTATTTAAATGATCTTTTTTTCTGTATTGGCTGTATTACAATAGCTCATCAAGATTTAATGTTAAAAAATAATCTGAATAAAACAGAAATCATTGGTTCCCAAGAACCCAGAGAGAGCTCTGATTGGTCAACAGAGCAACTGCCACCTCATGCATGTCAGAAATGCATAATTATTAATTTCATGCTAATTTAATGTTCAAAATAACTAATTTTTCACATTCTGTACATTATTACAGCAGCTCGATGTCAGATGTTTACAAGCCCCGCCCCCAAAATCACAGAATTATATGATTGGCCAGTATAATTTCCAATGTCATGCTATTTAAATGATCTTTTTTTTCCTGTATTGGCTGTATTACAATAGCTCATCAAGATTTAATGTTAAAAAATAATCTGAAAAAAACAGAAATGTAAAAAAATCATTGGTACCCAAGAACCCAGAGAGAGCTCTGATTGGTCAGCAGAGCAACTGCCACCTCATGCATGTCAAAAATGCATTATTGATAATTTCATGCTAATTTAATGTTCAGAACAATTCAGCAGCTTGATTTTTAGATTTGCACAAGCTCCGCCTACAAAAGCACAAGGTGGTCTAATTGGCCAACTGACTCAGTGCACTGTGATTGGCCAAACAGCTCAAACATGTGTTGAATATGTACAGTAATATCACTTTCAACCTGCAAGCCTTCTAGCTCTATCATAACCAGTCAATAGCGCACACTTTCAATTCTGATCAAGCCACAGCATTAGCAAAACATCTCATAGCATTTAGTTGCAGTATTATAAACACACAGTCTCCTTAACCTAAAGACAGCACTGAGAAACGCAATCCTTATTCTATGCACTTGCCAATAGATGACGATATGCTAATGTTTCAAATGATGGCAGGCGTTTGCGCAAGTAATATCTGGAGTTAGACTGATGTGTTTTGACATGTTATTTCCGAAGAAAAAAAATCTCTTTAGCAGATTTTATATGTGCACAAATGCATAATTACTTTCTGAAGGAGATATTACAAAGCCTGACCTCATTAGTGGACGACAGTACACACACACTCAGGTCAGCGTGAACAAGCGAGTGGTTCTCTCAAACACTTTGACAGCCTGATATGGAGACAATGCAAAACATACCTCAGTGAAAAGGCCACAGACACACACACACACACACACACAAAACAGCAGCCCGTGTGTATTATTGGGTGTTGATGTGTACAAAGCACAAGTCATTATATCTATTCTTCATCAGCTTAACACCACTATCAGCCAAACAAGCAGGATCTATCTCTTAAAATAGACATATAAAATTAAAAGGTGTATAAAGACGGACACGTGACATTGTGATTACTGTTCCTTTATGTAATATTAATATTTTATTGATAATAATGTGTATCTGTTTGCGTGGACTTCTGTTGTATTGTGGTTTATGTCGATTGGTCTTTCAGAGATGATTTTGTTAATTTTATTCTTTGATTATGTGTAGTATCACCGGATAACCTATTTTTGGACATTGTTTAACTATTTCATGCACAACACTTTGAGATTGACCATTGAAACCTCTTATTTCTCCATTTGGACTGAACCTGTAAGTGTATATATATATATATATATATATATATATATATATATATACACACACACACACTATATCGCATGACGTCAGGGGGAGGGGCTTTCTCGTTCTACTGAGCATTTGATTGGACATTCTGTTCCTGACATGAGTCATCAATATTTTGGGCCAGTTTTCCAAAGAGAGAGTGTTTGTACATTTATAACATGCACATATGTAAAGTTTAAGTCATTTTAGGAGCATATTATTAACATGACAAATATCTCACAGATGAGCTCAGTCACAAATCTTAGGTGTTGATTTAATGTGCATTTAATGCTGCTGGTTAGATGCTACCTTAAAATATAAAACTGCAAGATAATTGTAATGTTGTTTCTTTCGTAAATTAATATATTTTATATTGTACAAGAAAATAGCAATGGATTCTGTAAAAACAACCAATTTTTCTATGTTTTTATGTTTAAAAATGTAAATGTTAATTATAAATATTTTTTATTAAACACTGGATCATTTACTAGTCTACTTATCTCAATTTTACACTAAGAAATGCTTATTTGTCGTAACCCAACGTTGGGTTAGTTTTTAAATTGAATTTAAATGGCACTTTTAATGGATTACCTCAACTAATGATTTATTAAAATAAATATAAAACGTTGTTACATTAAAATACTGTGATTAAAGCAAGTAACAATACTACTGAGCAGGTTTTACTGTAGAATTTGAGGTGCTCCTGTGCGCGTCACCGGTGTCTCCATGCACGCTCCTGGCGCAGAACGCGCAGACAGCTTGAAAAACAACTCCAGAAACTCGCTCTCAGTGTTTAAAATGATCTGCAAATGATACCTTTTCACTCTTCTACTTTTGAAGGATCTGATTACAAGCACTTGTTACGGAGACCAGAGTTACGGAACCAAAACCAGACGCAATTCCGCTGATAATCAATATGCTGCTCGTGTCCGACCGATAATCAATCATTTAGGAACACAAGTGGAATCGATAGCTGAATTATGAGCAGTCAAGGGTGCATCTGTTTACTCTCGCTGTGAAATATTTGCTAAACACGAAGGTTAAAAAAAGCAGGTTTTGCGCACCTGCCGCGTTACGCGCTTTGATTATCGATGAGATCCGCGCGCACGTCCTGAACCAAGGAAATAAATCAGCTTCTTCCCAGACTTCTGTGGAAAACCTCCAGCTCGAGTTATTGATTAAACTCTGTTGATTAATAACTGTTAATCCTTATCTAATCATTGGAGGCAGGTGCTTTTATGTAATTCCTTTCTTAATCAGTCTAGCTTTACTGTGAACGTGAACAACCAAAATAATAACCTGAACTTCATTTAAAGAAAGCAAACCTATTAGAGAAGTCCTCCATCTATCACCCAAAGTAGTTTCACCTTGCTGATTTCAGCATTTCTTTTGAGTTTGAGCGCGTTTCTGTGAATTCTATTGATTTGCTCAATGTTAAATGTCTGGTGTTCGCCTTGAACATGAGGCAAAGGTCCGTCTGTCGGGTGAATCAGCTCATACTGGAATAGTCTGCATGTATATGTGTCACACTTGGTGTAATATTCGTCTTTTGGCATTATTTAGGGCAGATGTTTGATGACCAACTTGACCAGATTGATGGGAATTGGTTACATAATTAGCGCGTCTAAATGAAGCGTATCGCGCTCTAGTTCAGTGCGCAAAAACCTTTTACGCACAACACGGACGGAGATTCATTCATGTAGATCTGTCTCTTTTAAACCTCAGATATGTAATGTAATGTTTTAAGGAGATCAAACCAAAAATATTCCGAGAATTCGAGTTTGTTTGCGCGTGAAGAATTTGCGCTTGACTTTAGATTGCGCGTAAAGCCGTGGTTTCAGTTCTGCTCGCGCGCTCAGACTTGGCGCTTTTCTGCCAAATGGTCTCTGATAAGTGAAGTCTTAAAGTTGAGTGATTTATGAAGGAGAAACCCGTGAGATCAGAGTTTCATTTGGAGTTTCCATGCACGATCAAGTTCATCATCTTAATTCACAACGATCCACATGTCATGCGGCATTTGGGTTCATTTTAAATACCAGTCATTTTCTGCGTGCGTGAGAATCTTGTGTTTGTTGCATGTGCGCTCCTTGACGCGTGATCCTTTGTTGGTGGTTATTGGAGAATAATGCATTAGCTTTTCTGCGATGGCACGTATCTGGTGTGATATTACCTAGAGAACCTGCAGCCGACGGATAGTTTGTCCTACCTGCTCTCAGTATGTCCTGGCGCCCGCGGGGTCGCTGCTCTCCTGGTCCGTTTGCTCGCGCAGCTGGACGTCTGAGGACATGATGCGGGACGGTCAGTCGGAGCTCTTCTCGTGTTGCTGAGCGCGAAATGAGGAGTGGAAATGAGGAGTACGGGTGCAGGAGGGAGGGGAGGAGACGCAGGAGGTCCCTTTACAGCATCATTCCCACATCATCAACACACTTCAGTTTACAGGCGTCAAAGCTTCATCAATATCACTTACTCTGTGCGTTATGATGCATCAAGCTCGGGCTTTTATAATAGGTGGACTGGTTCATCTCGGGGGCTTAAAGTGGATTTGGGTGCGTGTGATGTTCAGGTAAATGAACGCGTCGCGTTATTGAGCGGCTGTGCGCGCGCGTTCGCTTCTGCCGGAGGCGCCGATGGCTCGATTGTCTCTCCGGACGCGGCGGCGACGCGCGAGGATTAAACGGGATTTGAGCTTTTGGCTCGAACGTGCCGTGAGCGCGCATGCAACGCGTCCTCACAGATCCGTGTCACACTAAATGCCAAAAAACCTTTTAGCGGAAACTCTAGCGTGTGTAACACTTGTAGACAGAGAACTGAGGCGCTAAAACTGCTCCCAAACAATCTAGAATGGCTTTGCTATGTTGCGTATCCAAAAACACGGTGTGTGATTTAAACTGTAGTGTAATGGTGCTTTCATAAACGTGGTATTGAGTGATTACCATATTCATACTCCAATTAAATTACATGTAGCTCTAATTTGTTGCCTATTCACGTGTACTCAACAGACTTATTGTAAATGTACTGGGGTACTGTCCCCAAAATACACACTGTTGATTAGCATATTCAGATATACCAGGATATTTTCTATAGCTACAGTAAAAGAAGGTGATTAATAATTAGCAATGATTAAAATGCAAATATTAAGGAAACAGTGGGGGACAAGGTGACTCAGTGATTAGCCTCACAGCAAGTAGATCACTGGTTCGAGTCCTGGCTGGGCCAGTTGGCGTTTCTGTGTGGAGTTTGCATGTTCTCCCCGTGTTTCCCTCGGGTTTCCTCCGGGTGCTCAGCTTTCCCCCACATGCACATGCGATATAGGTGAATTGAATAAACTGAATTGGCTGTAGTGTGTATGGGTGTTTTCCAGTACTGGGTTGCAGCTGGAAGGGCATCCGCTGCATAAATCGTTTGCTGCATAAATCGACTCCTGATGAATAAAGGGACTAAGCTAAAGGAATTAAAATGAAATGATTATGGAAACACTCCAGTGCCGTTTTAAAGCAATATGGAAACCTTTGGAAATAATTCAAAACGTTCTGAAGCAAGTGTTACCACATAAAGAAGATGAGACAAACATCCAGATAACACAGTTCAGACAACATAACATTCTATTGTGCCATGTGTGGATAATAGTCACGTGTCAAGCTTTTGAGAACATTAATAAAGACCACATGACTTTGAGCAAACCTTACTGGGAAACTGTGTGTTCAGCATTTTAAGAGCACTATGCCAGAACATTCGGAGGATAATCATGTAGGCTACTATGCTGATGTTTTCAATACACACTCACATATTGTATAATCAACATTGTGTTACGACAGCGCAGCATTTTTATATTGACGATATCACCACAGCAGCCTGCATGAATGCTCTGGCAAAGTATATAGTACACAGAGTGTAAACTAAAAAATGCTGGGTGCTTGTAACCCAATGTTTGGTCAAATTTGGACAACCCCAACATTTGGTTAATTTTTATTCATTCAATTTCCTTTGGCTTAGTCCCTTTATTCTGGTTAATTTTTAAAGTAAATTTAAATGACACTACATGACCCAATGGTGGATTTGTCCATATTTGGCTACACATTGGTTTACAATAATCCAGCCTTTTTTTTAGAGAGTAAAGGATGTCATGGAAATGGCCTGGAAAATTTTTGGAAAAACAGAAAAACCCACAGCGTTTTGGAGAAGTCATGGAAAACAGATATCTGTATACTTGAATATATAGTCTTAACTTCGTTTCTGTTCTTGGTCAATCACATACGCTCACATTATTATTGCGGTGTAAGCATTATCTAAATTAATTTTACATAGATATAAAAATAAATTAAACACCACGGTCAGAAGCGGATTTAGGGATTTGGGGGCCCTAAGCAACTCCAGCCATGGGCCCAAGTCCTGAACAGCGCTCTTTCTACTTTTATTTAATGATTATTTATTTTGCTGGGTCACTCAGTCTTCTTTTCTACGTTTTATCTTGATGCTAGCTCGACATTTTAAATGATTCGTTTTCTTAAAGTTTACAGAATTTACTACTAAAAGCAATAAATATATATATTTTTGTGTAAATTTGACTGCTGGACTGCTCCATGATTGGTGGTGGTATATATTTAATAATATTATAATTAAATAACATTACATTATTCTAATAATATGATGTTTTATTGTATATTAAATAATATTCAGTGATGTAAATTTGTTTGACTCTCACTATACAAAATATGATGGAAAACAATATAGTTTATAGGTATAGTTTACACTTGTAGATGTCCTGGGGCCCTAAGCGGCTGCTTACCTTGCTTATTGGTTAAATCCACCATGGTTACGGTGGCGTAGTGGGTAACATAATCGCCTCACAGCAAGAAGGTCGCTGGTTTGAGTCTCGGCTGGGTCAGTTTGCATTTCTGTGTGGAGTTTGCATGTTCTCCCCGTGTTGGTGTGGGGTTCCTCCGGGTGCTCCGTTTTCTCCCACAGTCCAAACACATGTGCTATAGGGGAATTGGGTAAGCTAAAATTGTCCTAATTGTCAACATATGTGTGTGAATATGTGTGTATGGATGTTTCCCAGTGATGGGTTGCAGCTGGAAGGGCATTCGCTACGTAAGAACATACACTCAAAAAAAAAAATTGTTGAATGAACATGATTTAATCGTGGCACCCTTTATGCATCTAATCCAATCAAGTAAACATGAACTGCTTTGAACATGTATGAACACAAAGCACATTTGTAGATAAAACATGGTTTCAATATGTCAGTCTAACTTCTTTGCAACTAATTGACTCAAAATGTTTGTAATGTGTTATTCTAATTAAAATGATTCTAATTTACTCAATGTAACACTAAAGCTTTACTTTAACAAAATTATGTCTTGTTAAATCAGCTAGTAAGTTTCTTGTTCAATATTGTTGTTTAAATTACATTTTTTAAATGACAATACTATGAAGCAAGATTTAAAATTAAATAATTCAACACAAAAAGGACAGAAAACATGTTATATATATATATATTTCTTTTATTATAGCCTTTAGCAGGCACCAATCACATTTAAACAAATTTCTTCTTTAATATTCTGATACAAAATGTTATATAATATCCAAAATTGTAATATAAAATGTATAAGAAACATTTAGCCAACAAAATAACCTTGGCTCTTAAGAAAACTGATCCCCAAGCAATACCTGTAGGACGTTAACATCATTTTTTTTACCAATTGAGTTTAAACAGCTTTCTTCACTTTGGTACTCCTATTCAAAATGTAAAAGTATAAAATGTATAGGAAACATATAGCCAACAACATAACATGCATAACATTCAAGCTCTTGGGAAAACCAATTCCCAAACTATGCTTTAGGACACTAATCTTGTTGATATGTAAGGCAAACCTTGGCCTAATAAAAACACGCGGTGATACTTCTTGTTGTTTTCGTATGGTGACATCCAAACGCACTACCGCCACCTACTGATATGCGCGAAGTGACTCCAGAGTGAGAGTTGTCGATTTGAAGCGTCTCAGTCTCATTGAATCAACATGTTCTGATCAAATTCATTTGATTATTTCTTGATTCAGTTTCAAATAACATGAATTAATCATTTAACATACGTAAACTTGATTTGTTCTTTTCAATCTGACAAATTTTTATTTTGTAAATCCAATACATGCCTAGTTGATTTTTTTGAGTGTATGCTGGATAATTTGGCGGTTCATTCCGCTGTGGCGACCCCAGATTACTAAAGGGACTAAGCCGAAAAGAAAATGAATGAATAAATGTGATGTTTTTTTTATCACGCATATGTAGACATTGCATAACATTAAGTCATGAAAATTTACTTAAAAGTCTGGGAACAATCATGCAAAAGTCAGAGAATTTTAGTAGTAAGAATGTGTATGACGACTGAGTGTAGTTAAGAAAGAAATGAGGTGATTATCAGGACTAGTGTCACTCACTGAAGCCCCACATCGAGCTGACATCCCCCACTAACATCTAACCTGACATGAAATGGGTTTTCCCAATCAATTAACAGTGAAAGATCAAAGCTGCTCTCAGATAACACTGATATTTGATTGTTTATGTAGATTCCCCCCTAAATAAAGTACCACGGTATTACCATAAGAATGTGCCATTTAAATATAATAAGGGATAATTTAGGAAACCACGCGGTTCTTTGAAGCGCCATTTAAATAGCAGGGTCTATTTCAAAGCATCACAGTACAACCACACTACCTTTTTTCACTTGCAAGGGCTGTTTTTGTGTGTGTTTGAGGGTTTTCATGCGTGAATGTGGCTGAGTATTAGAGGATGTGAAGATTATACTGACATCTACTGGGGAAACTCTTTCTGCATCTGTTTATGAGTTACCAGAGCCTCTATTCATAATAATAATAATAATATCTGTGTGTGAGTTTTGAGCTTGGTTGTTAATTTCCCAGTGCTTCTATTCAATTGCGTCTCTCACTGTGTGTGTTAAACACATGTTCACACGTGCCTTGCGCAACATGCCACCAGCCAAGCAATGCATTCACACGATGTTCCTCTCTTTAAGAGCGGTGTGTTGTTTTTGCCTAATGAGAGAGGAAAATAAGCGCTGGAGAGTTTGATTAGTTGAAGACACTGCCGTTAGTTTGATCTCTCTGTTTAATTAGTTTCTTCTGCTTTAGTTCACATGCCAATTTAGCCCACGCTGTCAAGTTAACGCCGTCCTCTCGGAATATACATACTGTACGTCCATACTGCCTATCGGGAGGGGGTTTAATTGACAGCTGCTATTAGAAGAGCCCCTGTTCCTGCAGTCGTGGCTCTCGTTTAGCAAAGGAGCAGCACACAATGCACGCATGCAATCAGCACAGCTCCTCTCGCAGCGATAGCTTTGTCTGCCGCCAGAGAAAAGAGCCATAAGAAGTGAAGGAATGGGAGACGGGGAGAGAGCGAGACAGCCTGGAGTGATTGTGTGATTGTCTCAGTTTAAATGAACTGTCCATCAGCTGCCTGTCACTCTCACTGGGGGCTAAGGGACCGGCCGGGGATCAGGACAAATAAAAATCAATGAGAGGAATTTGGGACCTGGTACATATCGCAGTTTTGTGCCCTTGTGTGACATGTACTGTAAGATAACCTGGCATAACTGTAGTGATACGGCTACTATTTTTTTTTTTTTGGGGGGGGTTACACCATATCAAGCATCGCTATTACTAGTAGGGCTGTGTGATATTGAAGAAAAATGTGATAGTGTGCTAAATAATTTAATATTTGAGATGATACGATTTTTATACAATTTATAAATGGCATTTTTCAAATAATAAAATCTAGAATCAAACTAAAAGTGCTTCAGGGGTAATTAATGTGGCGGTGCTCTTTGGATAAGGGATTCATAAAGATATACAAAAATCATCCGTGCAAGGCACCTGAAAAGTACAACCCAGGCTCATTCTGAGAACGTAGTCCCGGGGACGTTTCTGGAGACCGCGAAATACGTAGCCGGGGGTACGTACGGCTGCATTTCATTTTTTTAAGCGAACGCTGTGGGGCGGTGTGACGCCGTTCCCTTTGGCGCTTGCCGGCCGGCCGCTCGCCTCCGTGTGGAGGGACTCGAGGCGCAGAGAGGGGCTGACCACGACGACGACTGGGTTCGAGTCCGGGGAAGAGCGGTTCCAGAAATCAGGTAAGAAAACAAAAACAAAATCCAAAAAATGAAGCGAACAAGTTCATCACAGGGTGAGAATGTGGTCAAAATCCGAAAACGTGGTAAAAATTAGACGAGGGCTTTTCTTTTTCTTTTGTGAATCGTCGTTGGTTGGGTTTAGGGACGGAGGAGGGTGGGTCAGCCGATTGGCCAGTCGCACGGTCAATCATCCTGTCATCCAGGCAGACAGGTGGAAGGTCGTTCAACAGCGGCCCCTAGCGGGTTTACGCGAGAACGGCGCGGGAAAAAGTGTGCACAGCGGCCTCTCGTGGATTCGCGAAAAACAAAAACTGCAAAAATACGTACCTCCCGGGACGTATTTCGCGGCCTCCAGAAATGTCCCCAGGACTACGTTCTCAGAATGAGCCTGGGTTGGAAAAGTAGGTGAAAAGGTTAAAAAGCCTTTATTAACATACCTATAGTAATAGTAATAAAAAAATGAACTATGAACTAATGTAACTATAATAATATAATAATTGCCATGTTAATAAAGGCTTTTTCACTTTTCACCTACTTTTTTGTATATGTTTAATAACATTTAAGAAATATATAGGAAAAAGAAAGCATTAGTACGCCATCTGAAAGTGAACAGCCATGTTTTACTGTCGCATAAAACTAGATATTAAAAAAACACAGTGCTTAGTATATCAGAATCAGAAAGAGCTTTATTGCCAGGTATGTTCACACATACGAGGAATTTGTTTTGGTGACAGAGCTTCTACAGTGCAACAGAATTACAGAGACAGGACAAAAAACAGATAATAAATATATTTTAAAAAAATATAAGTAAGTAGTGAGTGCAAATATACAGATTGACAAGTGTATGTAGGTATATTACTATATACAACGTTATATGTGCAGCTGTTATGTGCAAATTGGCATGTAAAGTGTGTTAAATAAGTGTATATGTGTATAAAAGTGTATAGCAGTAGTGATGTTGGCTCCACAATTATTATCATCAAGTGTTCATGAGATGGATTGCCTGAGGGAAGAAACTGTTTCTGTGTCGGGCTGTTCTGGTGCGCAGTGCTCTGTAGCATCAACCAGAAGGTAAAAGTTCAAAGAGGCAGTGTGCTGGGTGTGAGGGGTCCAGAGTGATTTTGGCAGCCCTTCTGCTCGCTCTGGATAAGTACAGTTCTTGGGGAGTAGGAAGGGTTGTACCAGTGATTCGCTCAGCAGTCCGAACTATTCGACGTAGTCTTTGGAGATCGTATTCAGTAGCTGAGCTAAACCAGACAGTTATTGATGTGCAGATGACTGATTCAATGATGGAGGTGTAGAACTGTTTCAGCAGCTCCTTTGGGAGGTTAAACTTCCTCAGCTGACGAAGAAAGTACAGCCTCTGTTGAGCTTTTTTGACAATGGAGTCAATGTGAGTGTCCCACTTCAGGTCCTGAGAGATGGTGGTTCCCAGCATATATTATGTACACCCCTCACAAATCTCTCTTATAAACTCATAGTTTTAATAGGAAGCTATACAGTTTTATATTTGTGCCATATTGTGTGTGTGTGTGTGTGTGTGTGTGTGTGTGTGTGTGTGTGTGTGTGTGTGTGTGTGTGTGTGTGTGTCAGTACTGAAGCCAAATCTGGAGCTTATCTAACAAAATAACTTACGATATCAGTCTAAAACGAGTACACCCACATTTATATGTCATAGAAAAATATTAAATACAAATTTAAAAAATAGGGAAAATCAAAAGAAGCAAAATAATGGAAAAATTTAGTTGAAATTTCTTAGGTTGTAATTTTTTTTGCAATATTTTGCTTGAATTTAATTGTATTATCTTTCAATTTCTGAATATGGTTGGTGACAAAAATTTTATTTTAATAAATATATCTGTTTAATACATTTGCTTTGTTTAAATGCAGCACAATACATTGCCTATATTCACTGAGAAATTAATAAAAATACTGGACTGTACTCAGTTATTCAGAACTCTGTAAATATGGAAACTGAAACCTCTTTTTTACGTGACTTTTTAAGTTATCAGTTTCTTATCCTAGAAATCTCATAGCAACACCCTAGCATCTTCTGTACACCAATGTATTTCAGTTTGTATTGTTTATATAATATCCCAGAGCAAACACTTGCTATAAAAGTATTGTTCATTATTGCTGAATGTTAATAGATACACTATATAATAATGAAACCATATTGTAAAATGTGACCAAAGTTTTTATATTTTGTAGAACTTTTCATTGTAATGTTCCTGTTAACTTAGGGGCCGATCACACCGAACGTGCTTAATGCATTGAGAGGCGCCATTTTGAATGGTTTACTAATGACTTCGAGCGTTTTGCGCGCTGCTTATGCGCCCTGCACGCCTCACGTTTTCTGCACCTCGCGTTTTGCCCTAGTGCGCCGTGCGCTTGCAGTTGAAAAAAAGTCAACTCTGAGTGGAAAAATCATGTTACGTCACTCGCATCTATTTCATTCTCCAGTTAAAGGAAAGCAGAGGCGGGGTTTCCATTGAAGTGCCTGCAGTGTTTGTGTCATCAAGACAACAGCGGAGACTTTTGAAGATGGAGGAGAGACTTGTGGTTGCTGTTTTGAGTTATCCGGTGCTATATGACTTCATAAATCTTGAATATCACAATATTTTTAATTATTAAAATTATATTAATATCAGCAGCAGCACTCGCACAATACCCAGCTGATTCAGTCGTAAAAAGGCTGTGAGGTGAGCCTCGCGTTTTTGGAACGTAAATGCGCTTTCGGTGTGATTGGCCCCTTAAGCACCACTCAGGAATCTTTTGAATGCAAACATCAATGGAGCATTCCATAGAATTCTGCGGAACTTTAATGTTCTCTGAGCATTCTAAAAGTAGCAACATTTAAAAAACAACAAAGGCTTTGGGATAAAAACATTCCATGAACATTATCTTAACATTGTGACCTGGCAGATCACTGGTGAACTGCACATGTCACACTAACGAACTACAATTCCCGTCATGCTTTTTCACACACACCAGTTACTGTTCACCATTGATGACTCACACACAGCTGAATCCCATCATTACTGATCATCTCTGGACCACTTTACAGCACACATACACCAGTTCAGGACCGAGTCTTTGATTGCAGTCATCATTTTATGCTATTTGTTTTTTCCTGCCGTGTTCCTGATCTCAGCTTTGTTATTTTGTTATATTCTGATCGCTGCCTAGTTTTTGACCTTATGCTTGTTTTCGACTGTATTTTAGAATCCCTTTTTGTATCTGTTTTGACCATTGCCTGCTTACTTTTCATTAGGGCTGCACAGCATATCCACATTATCGAAATATTATAAATGTGCATATCCCAGTATACACATCAAAATGGCTTGCAATAATTGAGCGGTTTAGTAGTATCTTAGTGTGTCTGTCATTAGCACAACCTCTGAAATTTAGATACATGTCAATGCACATCTCAGAAACCTAAAAGATATATACAGTAGTACCTGACAAAAGTCTTGTCGTCTATCCAAGTTTTAGGAACAACAAATAATAACTTGACTTCTAGTTGATCCTTTGCTATCAGAAGTGGCTCATATGAAAGGCAAAGGCCTCCAGATGACGGTTATTTGACCACAATAAAATATGATCATGCCTAATTATTTCATCAGGACAGTAAGGTCAGACTTTGCTGAAACATAAGTCTCTTCACTGAACAGAAATAATGTCCAATATATAATATGTGGTCATGCTGCAGTGGAAACAGAATGAATATTGTGTCTGACTCCATCATGAGCTTGGAGGACTGCATCCATACATCTCTGCAATGACTCAAATCACTGATTAATAAAGTCATCTGGAATGGCAACGAAAGCGTTCTTGCAGGACTCCCAGAGTTCATCGAGCTTCTTCAATGCCTCCTCCATCTTACCCCAGACATGCTCAATAATGTTCATGTCTGGTGACTGGACTGGCCAATCCTGAAGCACCTTGACTTTCTTTGCTTTCAGAATCTTTGATGTGGAGGCTGAAGTATGAGGAGCGCTATCCTGCTGGAGAATTTTCCCTCTCCTGTTGTTTGTAATTTAATGGGCAGCACAAATGTCTTGATACCTCAGGCTGTTGATGTTGCCATCCACTTTGCAGATCTCTCGCATGCCCTCATACTGAATGTAACCCCAAACCACGAAATCTCTCACCAAACTTGACTGATTTCTGTGAGAATCTTGTGTCCATGCGGGTTCCAGTAGGTCTTCTGCAGTGTTTGTGATGATTGGGATGCAGATCAACAGATGATTCATCCCAAAAATCCACCTTCTGACACTTTTCCAAATGATCAACTAGAAGTCGAGTTATTATCTGTTACTCTTACAACTGAGATCCACGACAAGACTTTTGTCAGGTAGTGTACATATATTTCCGTATGGATGTTGTAATTTGAGCAATTAAATATAAGAAAGCAATAAGACTGCGAAGAAGTAGTTAAGCATTTTTATTTAGCATTCCTGATTATTCTTGATGTTTTCAGTGGTGGTGATACAGTATATATTTTATTTATTTTTGCTTGCTTACATTAAACATTAAAACGTCTGATTTAGTTTTATGCAACAGTAAACCACGGCTGTACACAAGTTGTAATGACCCTTTTTCCTGTCAAATAATTGTAAACATCTTATTTACATCATAAAAAATAGTATCACATGTTGAATATTGCATTGTTTAGCATGCTATCATATCTCACATCACATTTTTCATCAATATCACACAGCCTGACTTACTATTAATATACTATATACTACATTATACTATTTTACTGACCAAAAAAATGATGATTGGAGTGTCACGGTGGTGCAGTGGGTAGCACGTTCGCCTCACAGCAAGAACGTCACTGGTTCAAGCCTTGGCTGGGTCAGATGGAATTTCTGTGTGGAGTTTGCATGCTCTCTCCATGTTGGCGTTAGTTTCCTCCGGGTGCTCCGGTTTCCCCCACAGACCAAATATATGCGCTATAAGGGAATTGATTAACTAAATGGGCCATAGTGTATGTGTGTTTCCCAGTGATGGGTTGCAGCTGGAAGGGCATCCGCTGTGTAGAACATATGCTGGATAAGTTGGTGTTCATTCCGCTGTGGCCACCCCTGATTAATAAAGGGACTAAGCCGAAGAGTAAATGAATGAAAAGATTTGTTTGAGTGAAGCTCGTTTAGACATAAAACAAACACTGAGGGATGTTTATGAAGACTATTTACAGCTCTCTCATGTGTGTGTGTGTGTGTGTGTGCGTGTGTGTGTGTGTGTGTGTGTGTGTGTGTGTTTTAGGGCCATTAAGTGTCTTTTCCCCTCACTAATGTGTCTTTCTCTCAGTGTGAAGCGACCTCAGGGAAACCTGTGGACAATCCTCATGTCTCTGAGGGCTGTGACGTCTGCAAGCGCAGGTTAATTCTTGCCTTTTAGTGTCAGTCAACAGTGCTAGATTAGCGGACAGCCATCGATCTGGCCGGAGAGAGCATCAATACACACATTCGCTGAGAGACACACACACTTGGGCTAAATTGCTTTGAAATCCCCATTCAGACATTATAACATTAGCACACCTCTAAATGTCTCCAAATGAATGAGTGTTCGCCAGGACCGATAGAGCTGTGTTGTGTCTTAATGTTTTAAAGAGAAAGAGTGTATTCTGGGTCGCAGTCAGTCTGGTTTTATCAGATGAGTGTAATGATTTTGATGAAATACGAATCCCATTTTTGCTGTTTGACTGAATTTTGGGGGGTTTTGTTCATAGGAAGCACTTTAAAGGCAAGAAGTGTGTCTGCTGTAGTGTTTAAATAATGTTTGGGAAAATAAGGGTGAGCTTTCTAAAAGGAATTCTGTTTGTTTGTTTCTCAGTGGTTAGAACTGTGGCCTCACAGCAAGAAGAGCGCTGGTTCGAGTCCCGGCAGGGTCAGTTGGCATTACTGTGTGGAGTTTGCATGTTCTTTCCATGTTTGCTTGGGTTGCCTCCGGATGCTCCGGTTTCCCCCACAGTCCAAACACATGTGGTATAGGGGAATTGATTACCTAAATTGGCCATAGCGTGTGTGTTGAATGAGTGTGTGTGGGTGTATTTCAGTACTGGGTTGCGGTTGGAAGGGCATCGGCTGTGTAAAACATATAAACTGGAATAGTTGGTGGTTCATTCCGCGGTGGCGACGTCTGATAAATAAGGCTAAGCCAAAGGAAAATGAAGGAATGAATGTTTGTGTGTGTGTACATGGTTGAAGTCTAAAAGATTTGCTCCTGTGAAATTATTTCTTTTAAAAATATTTCCCAAGTGCTTTTAAACAGATTTATTTTAACTTATTTTTAAACATAATTGTTTTAATAACTAATATATTTTGTTATTGTCATAATGATAGTATAAAATATTTAACTAGTTATTTTTCAAGATACTAGTATTCAGCTTAAAGTGACATTTAAAGGCTTAACTAGGTTCATTAGGTTAACTGTTCTGTAGACAATATAAAAAAAATTATAATTAAAAAGGTTAATAATATTGAGCTTTTAAAAAGTATAATAAATAAATAAAAAAACTGCTTTTTATTTCAGTCAAGCTAAAATTAATATGACTTTCCATAAGACCTGAAGAAAACATACTGTGAAATATTTTCTTACTTTGTTAAACATCATTGGGAAAATATCTGAGAAATTGTTGCGTATGGATGCTATGCAGACAGGAGTAGTTCCAAATGACACTATTATGAGAATGGTCAGACAGGCAGTGGTCCAAAACCAGCACAAACAGTATAGTAGGTGATCCAAGAGCGTAATCCAAAAACAGGCGAAAGGTTCAGGGCTGGCAGCAAAGAATCAAAACACGATCAACAGTCCAAAGTCAAAAACACAGGAAACAAGGAAAACCGCTTACGTAAAGACAGCAACCGCTAAACAATACTCAGCAAAGTTTGTGTAAATAGTCCAACTAATCAGTCTTTGAGCAGCTTCAGCTGTGCAAGTGTAATCAAACGGGATTAGGAACTGGTGTGTGTGTGGTGCATGACTGGATCTTGTAGTCCATATAAAGGCAGATTTTTTGTTCTATTTGTGCAGCCGCTCGATCGCTGGTGATCATAACAGGAATAATACAAGTTTTACGCCCCATTCACCCAGGGCGTCAGCTTCAACGCTTCCCATTTACTTTGAATGGGTGACGTCAGGCGTTGACGAAATGCATTTTGGATCCGTCGGCGCCACTTCAGAGGCGTTGCTCGCTGCAAAAGTTGGGACTTGCTCAACTTTTCAAGCGCCGACGGAAGCGTCAGCCAATCAGATGGCTGTATGCAAATACACCAGCTTAGACAGTGGCCTATTTCTGACAAATTTCATTGGCTGACGCTGCTATGATGATTGCGTCAGCCCCAACTTCAGACACGCCCTCTGTCAAGCGTTGACGCTGAAGCCCTGTGTGAATGGGATGTTACAGACGGGCGAATAATGTCTCTATGTGAACATCTATGGAAAAGACAACCTTTTATAGTTATGGGTTTAAGTAAAACATAATTTTTGTTTTATTTTTACACTACTGATGACATATATTCTCAATTTAAAATAAAAAAGTTGTCATTTAGAGCAGTTTTTTTGCAGAAATTGACGATGTCAAAATAACCAAAACAATTAATATTAGTTTTTAGACAATACATGACCAATATTTTAACTGAAGAACATTTAATGCATCAGTATTAGGCTGAAAAAACCTGATTTTCCATCACAAAAATGTTTCTATTTTATTTTGTCCAGTTGTCAGTCTATAAAATAAAAATGATCTAAATGACAATATTCATTCATTCATTTTCCTTCAGCTTATTCCCTTATTTATTAGAGGTTGCAACAGCAGAATAAACCATCAACTATTCTAGCATATGTTTTACACATCGGATGCCCTTCCAGCTGCAACCCAGCACTGGGAAACACCCATACACTCTCATTCCCATACACTATGGCCAATTTAGTTAATCAGTTCCCCTATAGTACATTTGTTTGGACTGTGGGAGAAACCGGAGCAACCCGGAGTAAACGAACACCAACACGGGGAGAACATGCAAACTCCACATAGAAACGACCACTGACCCAGCCTGGTCTCGAACCAGCGAACTTCTTGCTGTGAGGCCACAGTGCTAATCACTGATACACCGTGCCGCCCTTAAACTTAATTTTTTATTTAAACCCTGCACCTTACGATCAGACCTTTACGGAACAGCACACATACATAATAAATCCAGAGACACCGTAGATGTTCACATTGTTCCTATGGCTATACTGTATATGGTGTGTATATATAAATGAAATCCAGAATGACATTATATCACATAAAAAATGTATGCAGAAATGTTCGTGCATTTCTATCCAGGAGCTACTGAGACATTATTCAGATTGCTGCTGTAGTCTTGAGTGCGTGTTGCATCATTCTGTGCTGCTGAACTCCCACAATCCTTTAAGGCAAAAAATTGGGTCCCAAACAGAAGTGAAGAGGAACGTTTGAGTGGAAACAGCCGTCAGTGTTCAATATTCATAAAACTGCACAGAAAGTTCTGCTACGTCTGAGAAATCTTGTTCAACTTCTTCTCAGAGGAAGCAGTTTATTATTGTCTGTCTGCCTATTTCTGCTGGTTCATGACTCCATACGTGAGCATTTTATGTGATGATATACACTCGATATACTCAAGCGACTTATTTAAAATGAGCTGAAACAACATAATTCTGGAGATTCCTTTATGAAACTTAATTGTGTTATGTTCAATCCACTTATGTTAACTTAATCGATTTGAGTTGGGATAACGTGAAAGATTTGTGTGGAGCCCTGTATTTTTCACAGTGTACACTGAAATTACACTGTAAAAAGGCATTACTTAAAAAAGTGAGTAAACCCATTAGAAATGACAAGTTGAGTTTACTTTTAAAAAGTAAGTATTTCTGTTGTAAGTGTTAAGATGACATAATATTTATAATTACTGTATGCACATAGTTCATTCACTTAATAGTGAAGCTGTCTCCATTTCGAACTCTGACCCCCACAGACTCTTTTGCCCCACCTCATACACCCTCACACTCTCCTCATGACTTACACTCCCCATAATCACTGCACTTTTTAATATTTGCACATTTAAAATGGCACATATTCATTGTATTACATTGCACTAATTCATCTTGAATTGTACACATGCACTTGTAATTATGTTCATATATATCTGCTTGTGTTTCTTCAAGGGTTTTTTCCAGCTGTGGCGGCAGACTGTTGGGCATTTTACACAGATCTGCCAACTACCTGTGGCGTTATTTCATTGACAAATGTCCTAAGAGCAGTATTACAAGTCGAGATCGCATTCACGTAATAGGAGCATGCGAATCTCTGTGCTCGAGCGCTGATTTCCTCTGTTCGTGCACAAAACTTCTTGCACGCCCGCAAACAAAACACTGCTGAAGTGTGATTTAGTGCGTTTGTGTAATTAGTTTGTCTCCAACATTTATTAGATTTGCTAGTAATATTTGTGAATGTCTCCAATAGACCTACAGAGCGAGTGGCATTAATCCGCCCTGAAGTCAAGTGAAATGGCTATAAACTCCAGCAAGATAGTCATTGTATGCAGAACCATAGATCTATGAATAATATATAAATATGGAAACTGTGGTCATCATAGCTGAAAGCTACGTCGAGTTTGCTGGCATCACGCATCACACACCTGTCATTCAGTCAGCATGTCACCTTAAAGGGTTAAACAAACAACACACAGCACTTCTACGATTACAGAAAGGTTTGCGCTGTTATAATTCACTTACCTTTTAATACGTTTTGGTGCGATTATCACCCGCTATTAAAAAAACACGACTAAATGTTTTGAATGAGAAGCTGTAATGTAGCCATGGCGGGATCAATTTTGGTGTGGAAGAATGAATGTAGCGGAAACCATGATATATATTATGGGTACTGATTGTAACCTGTTTTATTCAATTTGCCTTTAAGCAAAAAACAATCCAACGTAAAATAAATGAGTGGAAAAGCAATCCTCTTAGGTAAACATAAGAATGTTAGGTTTTTCTCAATGTAATATTTTACATTAAACCAGCAGTTTTCATGTCATGTGACCACATGATTAAAGAGGCACTGTTAATGTGTTTTCAGACTTTCTGTATTTCTGAAGTGAGTGAAATTACCATCTCGTGCAACATTTACATCCAAACTGAAACGGTTCATACGGTCATGGAAAACCTGGAAAAGTCATGGAATTTTGACGTGGCATTTTCCAGGCCTGGAAAAGTTTTGGAAAAACAGAAAAATCCACAAAGTTTTGGAAAAGTCATGGAAAACAGATATCTGTATGCTTGAATATAGGTTATTTACTTCTTTTCTGTCCTTGGCCAATCACATACTGTCACATTATTAGTGCGGTGTAAGCATTATCTAAATCAATTTTACATAGATATAAATATAACCTGAAACTAAATAGATTGCTGCGTGTTTTACTATATGCTGTAATAAATTTGAACATGCATTGTTTTTCTTTTAGTGAAGTTTTCAAACTAATTTCGAGAGGAGCACGTGATATGATTGACTGCAGCTGGCCACTCATCTACATTCACTAGTTAGCCAATCAGATTAACCCCAACTCACTATAAGTAGCCTAGCTAGAACTACTCTCTTATCTTCGTTTTTCGAAGAAACCCCCCATCCACCCCTTCTCCTCCTTTTTTCTTTTACCACGGGGAGCTCTCTAGAACCACCTGATCTCGTTCTCCCCTCATATGCTCTATGGACCAGGCGGGAGCCCTGGGCTCACCTATCTCCGAGCTCAGGGTTCTCTCCCGGGACAGCATGCCAAACCTGCTAACAGTTGTCAAACAATATCTAAGTGTGAACTCTTGAACTACGCATATGTAGACATTGCATGAAACATTAGGTCATGAAAATTTACATGAAAGTCTTAGAAAAATCATGGAAAAGTCAGAGAATTTCAGTAGTAAAAATGTGTATGAAGCCTGTGAAAGCACCAGCATGTAGTTTACTTTATAATTGAAAATAAAAGAACTAGCATTAGCATAGACTAGCATTGCATTTATTATAGTTTAGTCCAAAGTACAATTTTTATTTTAAGTTGAACCAAAGTAATTTAATTCATTTATCATCTATAAAAACTATATTTTACCTTAGAGTCAATGTATTTTTTTCCCTTTGGCAGAATATGTGTTTTGATTAAAATTAAAATACATTGTTTTTATTTTCAAACAAGTCAAAACTATATTTTGGGTATTATTTATAAATTTAGTGGTCACAAATTATATAAAAAATTATTTTTAGGGTGGTCCAAAGCAAGATTACACTTTGATCTACAGTTAAAAAATAAAGTTTTGTACTTTGTACAAAGTAAAAAATATATTTAGTGTCTCTATATTAAACAAAATTTTTACTTTGTGTAAAACAAGTTAAGCTCTCCGGTTTCCCCCACAGTCCAAAGACATGCGCTACAGGTGAATTGAATAAGCTAAATTGGCCGTAGTGTATGTGTGTGAATGCGAGAGTGTATGTGTGTTTTCCAGTCTTGGGTTGTGGTCGGAAAGTGCATCCGCTGCGTAAAACATGCTGGATAAGTTGGCGGTTCATTCTGCTGTGGCGACCCAAGATTAATAAAAGGACTAAGCCAAAAATAAAATGAATGAATGAAAACAAGTTAAGCTTGTTTCACACAAAGTAAAAGTTAAGCTTGTTAAGCAAGTTAAGCTTGTTATTACTTTACTTAACGATTTAAGTTTATGTTAAATGTTCAAATTAATTTGTTTAAATTCAGCCCAAATATATTGTTTACAACCACTTAATTTTTTTTAGTAAATCCAAGAAATCATCTTTGAATAATTTTTTTCAGTGTACTAAAGCAAAACCAATATATCCAACCCAGTGTCATTGTGAAAATGCACCCCTATATACATTTCTGGAGAGCGCCACATACATCCCAGGAGGTATGTTTTATTGCATTGTTTTCACCAATCCACCAGAGGGCGCTGTGTATGCCTTTTCAGATCTCAAATGTCTCTCACGAGTGCCATTTGAGCCTGCTATTCTCACATAAATCCACCAGAGGCTGCTGTCAACTGACTGACCAACTCTCCTCCTTCCCTAAACCCAACCGACAGTGTTTTCAAAAGCAATCCAGAAAAAGAAAAGCCCTCGTGTGATTTTTACCATGTTTTTAGATTTTACCACATTCTCACCCTGTTTTTTACTTGTTTTTTTATTTTTTGCCTTTTGTCTTTCCTGCTTTCTGGAGCTGTTCTTCACCAGACTTGAACCACGTCGTCACGGTCAACCTTTCTCTGCGACTCAAGTCCGCTGACATACATAGCAAGCCACTGGACAAACTGGTAACAGAAGGAAAGCCTTCCATATGGAGGTAAGCAGGAAAAGGAACAGCGTCATACCGCCCCGTAGTGTTACTTTTAAAGACGAAATGCAGCCATACGTACCTCTGGCTACATAATTTGCATTCTCCTAAAATGTATTTAGGGCTATGTTTTCAGAATGAGCCTGTGTTGAATATATCTAGAGTCTCTATATTAATCAATATTTTACATTGTGTCAGTGTAATTTTTTTTCTTGACCACAATAAATATTTTGGATTTAGACTGAATTAAATTCAATTTGATAGTTTAAACAAACATGAGAAAAACAAAGAAATGTAGCTGTAACTAATTAGTAATGTTTATAAGTTGGTTGAGAGTGTCATTTATTCAGTGTAATATTGAATAAACACACAGACAGAATGAAGGGCGACGTGACTTTGCTCTACTTTCCTCCGTCCAGTGATTCTGTTCTTCATAACCTCCAGCCATGTGTCCATTTGTTAATAATGTCAGTGTGATAATGTGTGTTTTTTTTTTTCTGACATAGGCCTGCAGTCTGTCTCTGACCCACAATCCTGAGCTGTGGATGACATGCAAAAAAAGAAGACGCTGAATGCTGGAGCTCACAGAGAGAAATAGAGTCTCGAAATCCTGACTTCAAGAATCTGTAAGTGTCAGTCGCACTCAAAAATGTCTGAAAGTCATCTAATTATATAGCAGAATATCAAATCAGGTGGCATTTACTGTCAATAAAGATGCACAAGAATGCATTATAATTAAAAAGCAGATATCTGGACGCTTAGAAATGTCTGAATGTCATCTAAATGTACAGCAACATATGTAAACAAGCAGCATTTATTGTAAATAAAGAGGCACAAACATACACTAAAATGAAAAAGAACCCATTTGGCATGTCTGAACGTCAGAAATGATGAAGCAAGATATTAAATCAAGTGTCAATGGTTGTAAATAAAGATGCACAAACAGTCTCAAATCTAAAAGAGCGCATTTGGGCACTTGAAAATGTCTGAATATCATTCATTAGATGCATAATAATAAACCAGCATTCATTTAGTCCAAATACAGTATAAGAAAAGTTACTGCAATTTAAAGTAATGGTTGATTATTATATTTGTTCATTTATATTATTGTCAAAATCATGCATTTTTGAAAATTCAAAACAATAGCACTTATATAAAATATATTTTATTAGTATTATCATTATTAATAATACATTTAATAATATAAACTGAATAATATGAACAAAAAAAATAAGTTAATAAATCTAATAACATAAACAACAATGATAAATGATAATAAATACAAAATATATCTGATAATATAAACAATAATAATAAATAAAATATAATGAATCAAGCTACTTGTAGAAAAATGATAGTGAATAATACTAAATAATAGAAAATCCATCAATCTAACAACATAAACAATATCAATAAATAAAAATACAAAATAAAAATAAATCTAATAAAATGTATAATAATAATAATAAATATTTATAAATACATTTAATAATATAAACAACAACAATAATTGATAATAAATAATAAAATAAATAAATGCAATATTATTAGCACTAATAATAAATAATAAAATAAATACACAAATCTAATGATATAAACATACAGTAGCTAGATAAAAATGCATAATAATAATAGATAAAAATGCATAATAAAAATAAATCTAATAATATAACAAATAATAATAAATAATAAAAATAAATACATTTAATATAAACAACAATAATTCATATTGAAAATCTAATAATATTAACAGTAATAATAAATAATAAAAGAAGTTAATCTAACAATATTAACAAATTTTAATAAATAAAAATACATAATAAAAACAAGTAAGAACATTTAATAATATAAACAACAATAATAATTGACATCAATAATAAAATAAATACATAAATCTAATAAAATAAACATCAATAAATAAAAATACATAATAAAAGTAAATCTAATATTATAAACAATAATACTAAATAATAAAAGTACATAAACCTAATAATATAAGCAATAATAATGAAAATAAATCAGTCAAAACAGTAAATGATAGAAGATACAATGAATGATGTTCAGGCTATAAAACAATACACATATACAAACAAACACAGTTATGATGATGCAATAAATAAAGGGCATCAAATAAAAGAATACTGTGTGTATTTGGGAAACTGTATGTAAGATAACATTAATCTCTCTGTCACACACACACACACACACGCACACACATACACATACACACACACACACACACACACAGATATGCAGGTTTGTGTTTGCCCTTCTGCTGAGCTCGGCTCATTTTTCATGGACTACAGTGTCGTGTTTAAATGCATTAAGATCTGACAGATGAAACAGCCGCAGTACGACACTCAAACGCCGCTCTGTGTGTGGGTGTGCAATAACTCAGCACGTGCACAAACACACACACACACACACACATACACACTGGAAGAAAAGCTTATCAGTGCTGAAGCATCACATGCACAGTGTTTGTGTGGTCGTACGTTTGTGTGTGTGTGCATATGTGTGTGTTTAATTATTAGTGTGTCTGTTTGTGTGTATGTGTGTGCATGACTGAGTGTTTGTGTGAGTGTGTTTTTATTATTTTGCTGGTTTTATTCTGTTGTGTGTTTTTCTGTGTGTATTACTTTTAATTAATAAAATGATGTCATGGGGTGTCACAGTGGCGCAGTGGGTAGCATGATCGCCTCACAGCAAGTAGGTCGCTCCTGTTCATGTTCTCCCCGTGTTGGCAATGGTTTCCTCTGGGTGCTCTGGTTTCCCCCACAAGTCCAAACACATGCGATATAGGGGAATTGGGTGTAAAATTGTGCGTAGTGTATGAGTGTGAATGAGTGTGTATGAATGTATCCAGGGGTGTAGTTGGGGCTATACGCACGTATTACTCAGTATGCCTACTTTTTTTCCACTAGCTGTTTGGGTATTACGACTTCTGAGGATCAATAATTGCGTATACCCTCGGTACACTCACTTGTTTTGCTGATTAGACTTCCCCTTTAACTGAATATCAAATCTTTTTAACTCTCATCCTAATTTGTTGCACTTGGTGCAGTTTTGTTTATATTTTGCGCCTTTCCCCGCCCCCTGACGACCACAGCAGCTGTGAGAAAATGTTGTGGGTTTTTCGAAGTCAACTGAATGATGTCTTGGCGAAACGTTCAGGTAAAATGATAAAACAGCATGGGCAGGTTGGGTGGGTAATAGTACACCACCTTTTTTTTAGGACTACACCACTGGATGTATCCCAGTGATGGGTTGCTGCTGGAAGGGCATCCCCTGCGTAAAACATTTGCTGGATAAGTTGGCGGTTCATTCCACTGTGGCGACCCCAGGTTAATAAAAGGACTAAGCCAAAAAGATAATAAATGAATGAAGACATTTAAGATTATAATTAATTTATTATTTGATTTTATAGTTATAGAGTGCATTATTGTGTTCAGCCCATTTCGAAAATAATATTTGCATTCATTTCTTAGTGAATATAGGCAATGTATTGTGGTGCATTTAAACAAAACGGATTTATTAAACAGATATGTTTATTAAAATTATAATTCATCAAACATATTTAGAAATTGAAAGATAATACATTTTAATTCAAGCTAAATATTGCAAACAAATTACAACCTACAAAATTTCAACTAAATTTTTCTTCTTTTTTTTTTTGCTTCTCTTGATTTTCTTTCTTTTTAAATTTTGTATATTTTGTATTTAGTAAAGTTTCATATACTAATTTCGAGAGGAGCACGTGATATGATTGAGCACGTCTGGCCGCTCATCTGTAATCAGTAATAATCCAATCAGAGTGATCCTAGTTTACTATAAATGGATCATTTTCTCCCTACTGCTCTATCTTCGTTTGGAAGAATCCCCTCTTCCACCCCATCTCCTCCTTTTCCTCCCTTTTCTAAAGGGGGAGCTCTCGAGACCTACCTGATCTCGGATCTCCTGATATGCTTATCGACCGGGCGGGAGCCCTGGGCTCAAATATCTCCGTGCTCAGGGTTCTCTCCCGGGACAGCATGCCAAACCTGCTTTATACGCCAAGCATATCTACAGTAAGTGGGAACTCTTGAAATATTTTTCGATAACATAAATTTGGCTGTAGTCTTTGGAAGTTATTTTGTTAGATTAGCTCCAGATTTGGCTTCAGGACTGACTAATCTAATGTTTAATCATTTTTCTTTATATCTGAAGTTTGTAACATTTGTTTAAACCTGGGCTGGACCGATCCTGCAGCTGGGGCGCGAGATAGCTTAATTAACTCTCAATATTATACTCTAATTTTGGGATTTCATTATTAATATGCAATATTAAAATTATCAAAGTAATGCACTTTCTTCTCTTGTCTGATTGATTACTTTAAACTTTAAGTCAAAAACAGCCTCATGATCGCGTTGTGTTACCCGTACACGTATAAGTCTGTTCATTCACAAACTGTGTGAAGTGAAAGTGAAAGTCTCTTTGTGTGTATTTTTGTGTATAACTATATAATATATCTGCATAGTTGTCCTGTGAGTGTTTTTATAACGGACATGCTCCCATACAGAAGGATATAGCGAGGCTCAATGGTGTTTCTGCCATAGGCTGTAAAATAACCCTGCATATGAGCTTCAGACGCGCTCTGGCGGAGCTGTCCACTGTTCCTGTCAGCGATCTCCCAATAATATCCAGCTGCAAACTCAGATTGTCGTATTTAAACAGATTTAGGCTGTTTTACTGTATTTTACATTTGTCTGTATATTTTTGAATAGGAGATAATTAATAGTAAATATTCAGTCAGTCCAGTTTAAAGCAGAAGCTGGTCTTGCAATCTCTCTGTTGACCTGTATTTTAATATATAATATATAGTTTTAGTTTAATATATAATTAAATTTAAATAAAATTATTTTTTTAATAAAATGCTGACAATAGAAAATAATAGAAGGCACAACAGATGTATAATATATATGTTTATGTTAATAAATAAAGGTTTAAATGAGCATTTCATACCAAGATTTCAGAGAAAATGTCAGACTGGTGGGCCTTAAAAAGTTGGTCTGAGAAAGAAGTGGGCCCCGAAGTGAAAACGGTTGAGAACCCCTGGTTTAAAGTAACGCATTTTTTAATTTATGTAACTATAATAACCTTACATACATCTCGGGGGCTTATTTTCTCAGTGTGTGTCCCTCATTATCACAGTCTCTCCTGAAAAACAGCCCTGTGTGTCTCTCAAATCAACATTCTGCTCAATTACCGTGTTCAGATGTGATTTCCAGGGAGCACTAGTTAGGGTCCCTCGTGCACATGAGCAGCTTTTGCTCAGCAGAAACAATAGCAGCACTAATGGAACATGAGAGACCCCAGACAGACACACACACACAGTTGGGTATCGAGAAACAATTCCATTTGACATCCTGTTCTAATTAGTACCTGTTCCATTTTAGAACATGTTCCAAATTTCAAAGGACTGGGGATTCAATATGATGCGTGCATTTCATTAATTCATTCATTTTCCTTCAGCTTAGTCCCTTTATTAATCAGGGGTCGCCACAGCAGAATGAACCGCCAACTATTCCAGCATATGTTTTACACAGCGGACGCCCTTCCAGCTCCAACCCATACACTCTCACATGCACACTCATAGATTACGGCCAATTTAGGTGATCAATTCCCCTATAGCACATGTGTTTGGACTGTGGGGGAAACCGGAGCACCCGGAGGAAACCCACGGCAACAAGAGGCAATTCAGTCATAACTTAATGTTGAAACAGCTATTCTAACATTAGTTATAAATATGTGGCTCTCTTTGAATTCTCAGTAGCTACACAAATTAAACATGTAAGGCAGGAAATACATCAGGACCACTGTTATTGTTAGTAGTGGCACTGTAAGTTAGTAGTGGCTGTCATAAATGATATCATCACATTCATTTGCCATCAGAATCTTTTATCAAATACCCTAACCTTCCCTCCCTCTCCTTTTCATCAATTCTAAAACAGTCACATGGAATACCTTTGGGGCGGGGCCAACAGTCATTTAGGGCGGGTCTATCAATCATTTAGGGGTGGGGCTATTGGTCATTTAGCGTGGATCTATCAATCGTTTTGGGGCAGGAATATTAGTCCTTTAGGGTGAATCTATCAATAATTTAGGGGCAGGGTTATTGGTCATTTAGCATGGGTCTGTCAATCATTTTGGGGCGGGGCTATCAGTCCTTTTGTGTGGATCTATCAATAATTTAGAGGCGGGGCTATTAGTCCTTTGGGGTGGATCTATCAATAATTTAGGGGCGGGGCTATTAGTCCTTTTGTGTGGATCTATCGATAATATAGAGGCGGGGCTATTAGTCCTTTAGAGTGGATCTATCAATAATTTAGGGGCGGGGCTATTAGTCCTTTTGTGTGGATCTATCGATAATATAGAGGCGGGGCTATTAGTCCTTTAGAGTGGATCTATCAATAATTTAGGGGCGGGGCTATTAGTCCTTTGGGGTGGATCTATCAATAATATAGAGGCGGGGCTATTAGTCCTTTAGGGTGATTCTATCAATAAAATAGAGGCGGGGCTATCAGTCCATTGGGGTGGATATATCAATAATTTAGGGGCGGGGCTATTAGTTCTTATGTGTGGATCTATCAATGATATAGAGGCGGGGTTATTAGTCCTTTTGGGTGGATCTATCAATAATTTAGGGGTGGGGCTATCAGTCATTTAGGGGCCTTTTAACTTCTTCCAACAATCCAATCAGGTTCTAAAAGAGCAACCATGCACCACCCTACTTTTTCAGGACAGTTTCAATTGGATGTACATCACGATAAGAGGAAAAAAACACACTTACATGGTGACTTTAATTTTTAAAGATCCATCATAAACAGTGATTTTACTGTGTGTGACACTAGGAGTGCTCTTTTGCCTAGTCTAGTGTCCCACACAGACACACAATAGTTCTGAAATCTCTCTCGACAGCTGAAAGTCAGTCGCTGTTCAATCCGGGCGCACCTACTGCATGCATTTTTAAAGTGTGTGTAAAGCTTGTTGTGCAGTGAACGTCTTCAAGGATGAGGATGCAGCGCAGAACTTAATTATATTCAAACTATTTGGTTAAAAAAATATGAAGTTCACATTGCTAAAAAGTTTAGTGATATAAATTTAGAGATAGATTAAATATCAATCATGCTGATTGTGTGTGTGTTTGAGTTTGTGCACGTATGGATGTGGGTACATGCGTGCATGTGCATGTTTGTGTGTGTAAGTGCTCTTTGTCTGGGGTCTCTCATGTTCCATTAGTGCTGCTATTGTTTCTGCTGAGCAAAAGCTGCTCATGTGCACGAGGGACCCTAACTAGTGCTCCCTGGAAATCACATCTGAACACGGTAATTGAGCAGAATGTTGATTTGAAAGGCTCACTGGGCTGTTTTCAGGAGAGACTGTGACCTTACTTACATCTCGGGGGATTATTTTCTCAGTGTCTTTCTCTCATTATCAACTACAGTTACATAAAACTACAATGTGTGTTACTTTAAACAAATGTTACAAACTTCAAATATAGAGAAGTGCATTGAAAATTAGGAAGATAAGCAGTGCACTCTTTTAATGAAATAAATGTACATTAAATATAAGGAAAATGTGCATTATAAATTCAAATACAAATAAAACATGCAGAAAAAATGAAAATGTTATATGAACCTAGTTACCTTGAATGAATATTAAATATATAAATGTTACAACTACTATTAAAGCATATTTTTGTCAAATTAAGTAAATATGAAGTTAACTATAATCTTTAAATACGTCATCAAGTAATTAAATGTTATGTAAACATGTATTTAGAGAAAAGGTGTAATAAAAGCAGCAACATACTAAAATATTAAGACAAATTAAAATGGCAATGCATTTAAAATATACATTATTATTAAAATACTATCAAATAGATGCAGATTGTAATAAAGTGCCATAAATATGGCATCAGTTCCAGAACAGTAAAGTCTGACAAATGTTTAACTTTTATTTTTCTTACTTTATTTATTTATTTATTTATTTTTATTATATGATTGTTCCAGAACAGTAAAGTCTGACAAATGTCTAACTTTTATTTGTTATTTTATTTATTCTTTTATAATTTTATTCATTTATTTGTTAATTATTTATTTGTTATTTATTTATTTTTGTTATTTTATTTATTTATTTATTTTTGTTGTTTTATTTATTTATTTTTGTTATTTTATTTATTTTTGTTATTTTATTTTGTTATTTTATTTATTTATATTATTTTATTTATTTTTGTTATTTTTTATTTGTTATTTTGTTTATATTTTTTGTTGGTATTTTATTTATTTTTGTCATGTTATTTATTTATTTATGTTATTTTATTTATTTGTTTATGTTATTTTATTTATTTATTTGTTTGTTTGTTTTATTTATTTATTTTATTTATTTTTGTTATTTATTTATTTTTTGTTATATTATTGATAATTGTTATTTGTTATTTTATTTATTTTTGTCATGTTATTTATTTACTCATGTTATTTAATTTATTTGTTTGTTATTTTATTTATTTTAAAATTTTTATTTCATTTATTTGCGTTATTTTCTTTCTTTATTTCTGTTATTTTATTCATTTATTTTGTTATTTTATTTATTTTTGTCATTTTATTTATTTATGTTAATTAATTTATTTATTTGTTATTTTATTCATTTATTTTGTTATTTTATTTATTTTTGTCATTTTATTTATTTATGTTAATTAATTAATTTATTTGTTATTTTAGTTATTTATTTATGTTATTTTATTTATTTATTTTTGTTATTTTATTTATTTTTGTCATGTTACTTATTTACTTGTGGTATTTTATTTATTTATGTTATTTTATTATTTATTTATGTTATTTTATTTATTTATTTATTTATGTTATTTTATTTATTTATTTTTGTTATTTTATTTTTTAATTGTTATTTTATTTATTTTCAATATTTATTTGTTAATTTATTTATTTTCGTAATTTTTTTGTTTTTGTTTTTTTTTTGGTATTTTTTTATTTGTTAATTTATTTATTTTCGTTATTTATTTATTTATTTATTTTATTTTATTTATTTATTTATTTTTGTAATTTTATTTATTTTTGTAATTTTATTTATTTATTTAATTATTTATGTCATTTATTTTTTAATTAAATGCTTTTTCCAGAACACTAAAGTCTGACACGTTTAACTTTTATTTTGTTATTTTATTTATTTATTTATTTATTTTTTGTAATTATTCTTAATTTCCTTTATAATATTTTATTTATGATGCATTATTTATTTATTATTTTATTTCAATGTATTATTTTCACTATTATTATGTAGCATTAATAAAGTAGAAGGAATAAAAGCAGATGGACATGAGATATGCAGCTCAAAATTGAACGACTTCAACAACAAAATATGGAACGCTTGTATGGTTTTATTACATGTCTACATTTAAGTATATCATAAAACAAAAATTAACTCTTACAATACTAATATGACTAAAGAAATCTTAAATAATTAAGTGAGTAGGAGACAGAAGAGCGTGAGTTAGTGTTCCTCCCAGTGTGTGAATATTAGTGTCTCGTCAGCATTTTTGTGTGTGTGTGTGTGTGTGTGTGTGTGTGTGTGTGTGTGGCTCTGCTATGATGATTGAGGAAGCGTGACGGCTCTTATCATCCCACAGCCCATGCAGTAACGCTTCATCTGTGTTAAAGGAGCGCTGGAATGTGGACAATAACACTGTGCTTTACCCATAATGCACCGCGGCATGAATAAATAATGCCGATTGGCCTGCTAGTGCTTTTATTGATGCCGCTGTGTGTTGTCATGTGCTGATTGTTATTATTATGTGCTCGTCTTTCGCTTAATGCCTGCCCCTGTTCTTCTGTCCGTGTTTGCTGATTATTCTGGGATGGATGGATGGTGTGTTTGCTCTGACCGCTGCAGCTTTATGACTGAATCAGCTTCATGTCAGAAACAGAGCAATTCATTAGTCCATTACACACTCTCCTGGGGCTTTATGTCTGTGTGTGCGCTCGCTGTGTGTGTGTGAGTGAGTGTGTGTGTGCACATATCTGAGGATGTGTTGTTAAGTGAGTGTGTGTATGCATGTCTTTGTGTGCGTGCGTTTGTGTGTGTGTGTGTGTGTGTGTGTGCATGTCTGAGTGTGCGTGCGTTTGTGTGTGTGTGTGTGTGTGTGCATGTCTGAGTGTGCGTGCGTTTGCGTGTGTGTGTGTGTGTGTATGCATGTCTGAGTCTACGTGTGTGCGTGTGTGTGTGTGTGTGTATGCATGTCTGAGTGTGTATGTGTACTTGAGTGTGTGTATGCATGTCTGAGTGTATGTTTATGTGTGCGTGTGTGTGTGTGTATGCATGAGTGTATGTTTGTGCGTGTGTGTGTGTGTGTGTGTGTGTGTGTGTGTGTGTGTGCATGTCTGAGTGTGTGTATGTTTGTGTGTGTGTATGCATGAGCTTATGTTTATGTGTGTATGCATGAGTGTATGTTTATGTGTGTGTGTGTGTATGCATGTCTGAGTGTGTGTATGTTTATGTGTGTGTGTAATTTTGTGTGTATGCGTGTGTGTGTGTGTGTGTGTGTGTGTATGCATGTCTGAGTGTGTGTATGTTTATGTGTGTGTGTAATTTTGTGTGTATGTTTGTGTGTGTGTGTGTGTGTATGCATGTCTGAGTGTGTGTGTACTTGAGTGTGTGTATGCATGTCTGAGTGTATGTTTGTGCGTGTGTGTGTGTGTGTGTGTGTGTGTGTGTGTGTGCATGTCTGAGTGTGTGTATGTTTGTGTGTGTGTATGCATGAGCTTATGTTTATGTGTGTATGCATGAGTGTATGTTTATGTGTGTGTGTGTGTATGCATGTCTGAGTGTGTGTATGTTTATGTGTGTGTGTAATTTTGTGTGTATGCGTGTGTGTGTGTGTGTGTGTGTATGCATGTCTGAGTGTGTGTATGTTTATGTGTGTGTGTAATTTTGTGTGTATGTTTGTGTGTGTGTGTGTGTGTATGCATGTCTGAGTGTGTGTGTACTTGAGTGTGTGTATGCGTGTCTGAGTGTATGTTTGTGTGTGTGTGTGTGTGTGTGTATGCATGAGTTTATGTGTGTGTGCATGTGTGAGTGTGTATGCATTTGAGTATGTGAGTTTGTGTGTGTGTGTGTGTGTGCATGTATGACTGTATGTGTGCGTGTGCATGTGTGTGTATGCATGCGAGTTAGTGTGTGTGTGTGTGTGTGCGTGTGTGTGTGTGTGTGTGCATGTATGACTGTATGTGTGCGTGTGCATGTGTGTGTATGCATGTGAGTTTGTGTGTGTGTGTGTGTGTGTGTGTGTGTGCATGTATGACTGTATGTGTGCGTGTGCATGTGTGTGTATGCATGTGAGTTAGTGTGTGTGTGTGTGTGTGTGCATGTATGACTGTATGTGTGCATGTGTGTGTATGCATGTGAGTTAGTGTGTGTGTGTGCGTGTGCGTGTGCGTGTGCGTGTGTGTGTGTGTGTGTGTGTGTGTGTGTGTGTGTGTATGCATGTCTAAGTGTGTGTATGTGAGTTAGAGTGTGCGTGTGTGTGCATGTGTGAGTGTGTATGCATTTGAGTATGTGAGTTTGTTTGTGTGTGTGTGTGTGTGTGTGTGTGTGTGTGTGTGTGTGTGTGTGTGTATGTGTGTGTGTGCATGTGTGACTGTATCTGTGTGTGTGCTAAATGACTAAATGTGTGTGACTGTATGTGTGTGTGTGTGTGTGTGTATGCATGCGAGTTAGTGCGTGTGTGTGTGTGTGTGTGTGACCCTGTCTCTCCATAAAGCGGCTGCAGTGAGTTGATGTCCCCTCAGTCCATCATCAGAGGCGTCTCTTCAGTCAGAAGAGCTCTGATCGCTCAAATCAAGAGGAATTAGACCAGCGCCAGAGACTAATTAGATGGAGAGATGTACTGATACTCTTACACTCCTGCACTCTGTGTGTGTGCGTGTGCAAAACCACTTCCTGAAATTCATCTGTCTGCTTTCTGCTGCTGCAAATCTAAACCAGTGGATAATCCCAGCACAGATGCTGAACTCACACTGGTGTCTCCTAACCCTCCTTCATGATCTGTGTACTGTTGTTATCACATCCTGAAAGAACGAAACACTCTTAGTCTGCAGAAGGTGTTTTTGGTGGAGACAAGCAGACATTATCACTGTTTATGCTGGGTCAGTCCCGCTGTCATCAAGGTAAAATTTAGTGATACACACACACACACACACACACACATGAATGAACGTTATGAAAAGTTTGTTGTACTGTTGGCGGTTCACTTTCATTATTTGGTAAGATTGCATTCATATAAGAAGTGAACCGTACTAGAGTTCACACGAACCGTACTCCAGACCACGTCTTTCAAGAGTTCACACTTAGCTGATGATAGATTATATTGCTTGTTTGGCATGCTGTCCCGAGAGAGAGCCCTGAGCTCATAAGATCCTCGAGCCCGGGGCTCCCTCTCGTTTGCAGGGTGAGAGGGGAGTTTGAGCTCAGGTAGATCTGGAGAACTACCCAGCTGTAGTCGCTAATGAACAGATAGTGATTGCTCTTAAGAGATAACTACTTACTAGGTGCATGTCTATGGTGCTGATTTGGATTAGTCAATTAACTTAACTTGCATGTTTTTGGACGGTGGGAGGAAACCGGGGAACCCAGGAGAAACCCACGTGAGCACAGGAGAACTTGTACTCTGCACAGAAACATCGGCTGGCTTGATAAGGACTAGAACCAGTGTTGTTCTAGCTGTGAGGCAACAGTGCTAACCACTGGGCCAACGTGCCACCCACCTAGAAAAGGAGGAGGAGTAGGGGTGGAAGGGGGGATTCTTCAAAATGAAGATGGCTGTGATATGGAACTGAGGGTATTTATAGTGGCTTAGGAACTATCTGATTGGTGAATCATATATTGAATAATGCGGGACCGGCTACAAGCAATCATAAACACGTGATCCTCTCCAAATTAGTTTAGAAATAAACTTCACTTCAGGCGGACTCATGTACGGTTCACAGATGCACAGCGTTCACACTAGCTAAACATATCTTACTCCGACGTCAAACAAACCCGGGTGCAGACTAAAAGTGCTAGAGTGAAAGCACCCTACATCAGAGTATTGTCTTATTGGTGTCCATTAGAGATGTGCGGATCAGCTGAAATGTCACCCGAATCCACAGCTTCATACTAATCATCCACCCGCCCGCACATATAATTTTATCTGATATATATGTCCACACCTGATCGTCACTTCAATAATTTAGTTTTGTTTTAGGCATGATGATAGGTCACCGTGGATATTACAGTTTTTCTTGATTGCTTTGATGCAGTCGTCAACTGAAACTCCACATTTTCAAAACAGTTAACACACAGGCCTAAACAGCGGCACTCATGGTCAAAATGACATATTGTGTTTAACCTATGGCTCATGTGTGTGTTCATTTAAAGGCCTTTGCTTTGAAATTGCAAGGAAATTCCATTATGAAAGATTTCTGTGTCAAAAGCATCCAAGTGTGTTCAGTGATTTGCAGATCACTGTGTGTAATGTTTTGCAAAAAGTGTGAAGCTGACAATATGCTTACAGTTGCTCCTTGAGTGTACGGTTTTGCTAATAGTGGGAAAAGTTTAGTTTTAGCGTGTTAGCAATCGTGAAAAACTGTAAAACATGCAACAAAAGCTAATTTTACCTTCAAACAACACAAATTGCAAACTAGTATATGAGCTCTTTCAGTCAAGCATTACACAACGGACAACAAAATACAAAATACAGAACTGTGTGAATCAGTGCACTGTTGCTTAACATTGTAGTCTATTGCCAGTGTCTTTCAGTGTAGGCTGTGCCAAATTTTCCTTTTTCAAAGAATTAGATCCAGAATAAGAAATGCATTGATTAAAATTTGATTGAATCCATATCAGTTTTTCAAACTACGAAAACTGAAATACTGTAAAAAAATTATAATAATAATAAAACAGAACCCAATTAAATACGTTAAATATTGCAGCAAACACATGTAAACCAAAATAAAGGAAAATCTATAAGGAATATTGACCTTATTCTACAATGTGGAAGTGCGCTCGTTTTTGCGATTGTTTTAGGACTTCCGATTCAGCTGCCAATGGGAGAAATGACTAGGAATAATAAACGGCAGAAAACGATCAAACTACTCGCTCTACAAACAAGTGCTTGCATGACAATACACACAAAGTAGAATAATATAATAAGAAAATCTTTAGTTTGCAACATCACTCAGCATAACAAGCTGTTTTTAATATCTAAAAATGAATGGAAGTGAATGAGACCGGAAGTCTCGAGCCAAAAAGATTCAAATGGCTGCGTCCACTCGTTCGCGGAGAATAAGGTGAATAAGACATAGCCACTATTGACCTCCTCCATCCACATCAACATAGACCTGCCACCTTTTTTAATGAAGTTTGCAGACTGATTGCTAATTGAGGATTTGTGTGAAGGAGTGTCAAACCGGCGCTTTAGAGATTACATACATATCTTGATAGTTTCTAATAGTTAGGAATAGATGGTTTCTGTTTGGTGACCACAGCTAAAACAATGGGGTTTGGACTGCTTGAATGACATCCGTGTTAACTGTTTTGAAAAGTGTTGGGAAAAATGTGTCAATCCAATGAGAAAGGGTTTACACGTTTGCAAGACATGTCTTCTGCTCTGCTGGGATAGTGATGAGGAAAATGGAGTGGATCCTAGTTTCTTTAACCAGGTCAAAGTAAACGAGAAAAACTGTAACAGCAGATTCAGTGAGCTAATCTGCGCATCTCTGACAGTAAAATAATAGGTGATTCATAAACGCTTTGAAATGAACATTTATTTATAAAAACTAAAGTTAGTCTTTACACAACATTCTCTTCATTTTCAAATACAGAAAGTAAAAATGAGACGTTTTAGCTTTTACAGATACAAGATAACAGAAAGGGTGCAACTTCAGCCTAAACGGCAGCTATGTCATGTTTACTTGGCCTTTTTCCTTGCACTGTGCAAAAACAGAATAGCATCCACTGTGCCTAAATTCGGGCGATTCCGCTTCACCTCCAAAACGCGGCCAGCTGCACTGAATGAGCGTTTACTCGCACCGCTTGTTGTAGAAATGCACAAGATTCTCCTCATAAGGCGATGCAGTCGTGGAAATAAGCGGTCTTGTTTCTCCCAGAAGGATAGCAGATTTTCCTCTGATGACTCCTCTAACTGAAAGTTTGAACAGTACTCTTGCACTTCTTCCATTATTTTGGGCGTCCACTCTTCCACTCTCTGCTTTTCGCCGGTCCACTGCCATTTCCCACTACATCCACCCTCAACCGACCCGCAATTAAACATAATGTATTTTTTTATCACCCAACCCGCCCGACCCGCGGATTATCCGCAGCACTCGTGGATATAACCGACATCCGCGCATCACTAGTGTCCATGTAAACATACTCACTGCCTTATGCAGTAGCATGCAAAAATTAATTATCCGTATGATTACATTACATATTGCTAGTCAAAACTTTAAAACAAGCACAACTGATCTTGTTGAAAGAAGTCTCTCTGCTCACTTTGTATTTAAAATAATGTGAAAACAATGCAAGTTAAAAGATCTGCTGTATATATTACCATACTGTAAAATCTCATTTATTTCCTCCAGTGTCACATGATCCTCCAGAAGTCATTCCAATCACACAAGAGTCTGTAAAACATTTTTAAAAGCACAATTCCTCATCAAAACAGCGCATTAATTAATATTTCTCTCTACTTTTATACGGCATGTCAACCATGAACTCATTTGTGTCAAGTTAGGAGGAACATAAGAGCTTCATTATGTCTCCTGAGCTGTAAAAGTGCAGCATCTGAGCAGAAAACTCTGGAAGTTTTGACTCTGTGCACAAAAATAGCAGCTTCATTTAAGCTCTTATTTAAGCTGACAGACCAGAAAGAGAAAGAGGACTTGTTAGCGTGTTGTCTCAGTAGATAGTTCATTGGTTAATTAAACCACATTGACAGGAAAGTCTGAAAACACTTCAGTGAGTTGTGGCCCAGCAGGGTCGGCTGTCTTCAGACTGTGTGAGTGTGTGTGTGTGAGCATTCAGTTTTCCAGCCCTTTATACATACTGTAATCTTAATTAACGGCACAAACCAGGACATTTTTGGATGCACACTCGGTTACTTTATTATTTTATTTAGTGACGCCGTCCACCTGAACCTGAAGGTCTCTATTCACATCTGTAAACCTTCCTCATATACTGTAGAAATCTGATGCCTGGCTATATATGCTAATGGCATATAAGAGACAAGTTCATATTTGAATTTAACATGCATAAAACATGTTATATATGCAATTTTTATTTCAAAATATAGCAAAAAAAGATTGTTTCGTATTTGCATCCATTGAAATTAACGATATATACATACTGTTGAAGGATATATAACATATGTGCTATAGATATGTGAATTTCAAATGTTATATATTATATAAGTGAAGTTTATTTCTAAACTAATTCGGAGAGGATCACGTGTTTATGATTGCTTGTAGCTGGTCCCGCATTATTCAATATATGATTCACCAATCAGACGATTCCTAAGCCGCTATAAATACCCTCAGTTCCATATCACAGCCATCTTCATTTTGAAGAATCCCCCCTTCCACCTCAACTCCACCTCCTTTCCTAGGTGGGTGGCACGTTGGCCCAGTGGTTAGCACTGTTGCCTCACAGCAAGAACAACACTGGTTCTAGTCCTTATCAAGCCAGCCGACATTTCTGTGCAGAGTTTACAAGTTCTCCCTGTGCTCACGTGGGTTTCTCCTGGGTTCCCCGGTTTCCTCCCACCATCCAAAAACATGCAAGTTAAGTTAATTGACTAATCCAAATCAGCACCATAGACATGCTCCTAGTAAGTAGTTATCTCTTAAGAGCAATCGCTTTTTGTTCATTAGCTACTACAGTAGGGCAGTTCTCCAGATCTACCTGAGCTCAAACTCCCCTCTCGCCCTGCAAATGGGAGGGAGCCCCGGGCTCGACGATCTTATGAGCTCAGCGCTCTCTCCCGGGACAGCATGACAAACAAGCTTTATAATCTATTATCAGCTAAGTGTGAACTCTTGAAACAGCTTTTATGTCATAAGTCATTAGCATATTTTGAGTTTATCAGATATAGGCATGGGATGATAACCGTCTTCAAGGTATAGCGTGGTTTGGAAAAGTCAAGGTTTTAAAACCGTCAAATTTTTTTGCAGTACCGTTCCTAAGGTATGTGTAAGATTTTTTATTTACTTTTTTAGGGCAGCAGTATCTCCAGCAGAACAGATACCATTTTAAATTGTAAAACAATCTGTTTTAGAAACAAATGAAGACAGCAGAATCAATAATTCATTTAGCCTGACATGTTTACTGTTCCAAAATATTATAAATGTTTCTTAAAATTAAATATACTGTGTTTAAAAGGGAAAAAAGGTTTTGTTTTTTACCCAGACATTTAAATAAAATATATTTTAGAGCAGTTATCACGAAACCATGAAACCGTCAGTTATCATACCGTCAGAATCTTATACCGGCCCATTGCTAATCAAATATCTATGTGTCTGACTGACTACACACTGTAGACCACTGGTCCTCAACCTTTTTATCACCATTGACCGCTTAACACTTGACAGATTAACCGCAGACCGGTGGTTCGTAGGTTGCTAGGCAGAAGATGATTTTCTGAGAGGATGACAAGCTGACAAAACCTTGCTGTCACTCTGATACAATTTTATTTATGGAGAAAATTACAAAGCGCTGCAGTGTTTGTCTGGGATAATTAGTCTACTGAAATGTGTATATTCCATAACAGCTGACGCTGCTCGGTCAGTTCTTCTCACGTGACTTGCTGTGCGCTCGTGGGATTCATTCAACTGGGGGCATCTAGAAGTCACAGCGCATCATGCTGTTTGCGCGCGCAAGCCGAGTGTCTCTATTAGGAATAACGAACTTGCGCAAACTCGTTAAAAAAGCCGTCGTCATTTGCGATCTCCAGCAGTTGATCTTGCACAGCCATGGTGGATTCACCTAACTTGTTGACAAGTAGGTTGTGGATCTATTCCTTGGCAGTTCGCAGGTCCTTCACTGGGCATATTCGCTTTTGCTAAGAAACTTTAAATAGATAAATAAAATGAAAGTAATTAATGATTTCAGGGGCATCACGGTGGAGCAGTGGTTAGCACAATCACCTCACAGCAAGATGGTCGCTGGTTCCAGCCCCGGCTGGGTCACTTAGCATTTCTGTGTGGAGTTTGCATGTTCTCCTCGTGTTGGTGTGGGTTTTCTCCGGGTGCTCCGGTTTCTCCCACAGTCCAAACACATGCGCTTTAGGGGAATTGATGAACTAAACTGGCCGTAGTGTATGAATGTGTGTGTGAATGAGTGTGTATGGATGCTTCCCAGTACTGGGTTGCAGCTGGAAGGGCATCCTCTGCGTAAAACATGCTGGAATAGTTGGTGGTTCATTCTGCTGTAGCGATTCCTGATAATTAAGGGACTAAGCTGAAGGAAAACGAATGAATGAATAATATTTTCACTTGTGTTGAACAGAAGAATCTCAGACATGTGTTCTGGACTCACTCCTGTGGTTTCAGGCATCAGGAAGCAGAATTATTCCTGTCCGAGTGTGACGGACTAATCAGAGAGTAGAGGCACTCTCTCCGGGAGCCAATCACTGCCCAGACATCTGTGTTTAAGTGAGTGTGTGTGCATGCAGGTGTGGTGTGTGTTTGAGTGAGTGTGTTTAAGTGTGTGTGTGTGTGCATGCATGTTTTGGTGTGTGTCTGTCTTTGTGTGTATGCCTTCATGTGTGGTGTGTGTGTTTTTGAGTGAGTGAGTGAGTGTGTTTGTTTGTGTGTGCATGTGTGTGTGTGTGCTTGCGTGTTTGAGTAAGTCTGTGTGGCTATGCATGCATGTGTGTGTGTGTGGGGTGTGTGTTTGAGTGAGTGAGTCTGTTTGCATGTATCTGTGTGTGGTGTGTGTTTAAATGTATACGTGCATGCATTCATGTGTGGTGTGTGTGTGTGTGAGCGAGGGACAGTGTTTGAATGTATGTGGTTTGTGTGTGTATTTGAGGGCATATGCATGAATGTGTGCTTGAGTGAGTGTGACGTCTACATGTGGGTGTGTTTGAGTGAGTGCATGCATGTGTGTGTGTGTGTGTGTGTGTTCAATCCGATCTGCATGTGATTGTGCTTGTGTGTGTGTAGCGCTGTGAGGTGGTGCACTAATGAACTGGTGATTCACAGATCTCCGAGCGCCTCTTAATTGCAGCACATTCCTGTAATTCAGTAGTAATGCAGTGACATTAAGCATCAGGTTCTAGAGCTGAAGGGAAATGAGAGTCTGTTATTAATGTCTGTCTGAGACTGAAGCTATCTGTGATCCAAACATAACCCTTTGCTTTCAGGTTTTCCAGTAAAGAGAGAGAGTTAACAGTTCCCGTTCAACAAACCCACCATGACTTGCATGCTCCTACCTCCTCACTTTTAAAATGCTAACTTTTCACAAACTCTACACTGCTAAACACAACCCAGACTTATTCTGAATATGTACCCCTGTATACATTTCTGGAGAGCACCGAAAACGCACCAGGAGCTACGTTTTTTTTGCAGTTTTTGTTTTTGCGAATGCACCAGAGGCCGCTGTGTACGCTTTTTGAGACCTCAAATTTCTCTCGCGAGTGCCATTCACACCTGCTGTTCTCAAACAAATCCACCAGAGGCCGCTGTCGACTGACTGACTGACTGACCAATTTGACTGACCCACCCTCTTTCCCTAAACCCAACCAATAGTGTTTTCAAAAGCACCGATTGACTCGCCCACCCACTTCCCTAAACCCAACAGACAGTGTTTTCAAAAGCAATCCAGAAAAAGAAAAGCCCTCGTCTGATTTTTACCACGTTTTCAGAGTTTACCACATTCTCACCCTGTTAATTACTTGTTTATTTAATTGCTTGGCTTCTGTTTTTGTTTTACATGTTTTCTGGAACCGTTCTTCACCCAGGTTTTCTTAAAAAGTCTTAAAAAATCTAAAATATAAAAATAGAAATTTTAGGCCTTAAATAGTCTTAAATTGGCTGTTCTACGTCTTAAATATTTTTGCGCAGGTCTTATTTTTCCGATATCTGTAACGCTGAATCTAATGCTTATTTAAATTCTTTGTTGTTGTTGTTGCTTGGTTTTCGTGGTGTTGTAGTTCTTTATTTCACTAGTCCAATTGTAATTTGCGGTATTACAACTACAAATGAGGCCAACATGCGATAGCCAATCAGCTTTCTGTTATTGAACTCAGTGTGCGCAGCGAATGTGACGTCATCGCTGTGTTTGCAGAGGTTGGTTTTGGGTGCGCGTGATATGATTTCGGCTGGCGGAGCTCATGAAATGTTTTGAGACTCGAGCGAACAGTTCGCGCGGCGCCGCGTTTGATTTGATTTGAATATGAAACACTTTGAAAAGATTTTGTCTGAAACAGGTATGACTGTACACACATCTTTATGATCCGTCCATGCGTGATAATATGGAGAACCAGATGACCAATAGTTCTTGGCTAGAAATTGCAACAGCCGCGGGAAAGGAGGAAAGTTTTTGGAAAATTTTGGAAAAACCTGAGGGATGAGTTTGTTAAAACAAAAAAAGAGGCCATGCAAAAGTGGAGACCCATGTGGTTTTAATATTACAGAATAGGTTTTACACTGATGTATGCATTACAGTTTTGAATTTAAAACAATTTAACAGTTACAAAACTATAATTAAGGAACAAATTATGTCTTTGATAACTGGAAAGGAATATTTGAACTTAGCAGTTTACAATAAACTGATGCCCTGTTTTTCTAGGCTTTCAAGACTTCACACTTAGCTGATAATCAATAAAGCGTATTTGGCATGCTGTCCCGGGAGAGAGCCCTGAGCTCGGAATATCCTCGAGCCCGGGGCTCCCTCCCGTTAGAAGGGCGAGAGGGGATTTCGAGCTCAGGTAGGTCTCGAGAACTCCCCTGCTTGTCGCCGCGTGAGAAGTGTAAACTAGGGTTGTTTTCGGTGATAATTTGGTTTAGTCGATTGGCTATTGTTTATGTTTTTGGACGGTGGGAGGAAGTCGGGGGACCCAGGGGAAACCCACGTGAACACGGGGAGAACATGTAAACTCTGCACAGAAACACCAACCAGCCCGATAGGAGGTTGGACCAGCGGTGCTCTTGCTGTAAGGCAACAGTGCTAGCCACTGGGCCACCGTGTCGCCCTATCGGAAAAAGGGGGAGGAAGTAGGGGTGGAAGGGGGGGAAGCTTCAAGACGAAGATAACTGGAGTGAAAAACTCTGGTTATTTATAATGCTTCAGTAATCATCTAATGGGTCAGATTACGGAGCTAATGAGGGGCCAGCCGTGTTGATCATAAGCACGTGATCCTCTCGAAATTAGTTTATAAATAAACCACACTTATTGGTGATAAGGGACAAGATTGTTGGACTACAAATTCCCTTTTTAGCTTATAAGTAGAGGACAGAAACTAGCCAGACAGTAATGTGGGAATTGTTGAGTGGCCAAAATTAAAAAAGTCAGTGTTTTTTAGTAAGTTTAATTTTTTTGCTTTTATTCTTGCCATAATAAAAAAATATATAATTGTAGAGAAGCCCATGTCCTGTTGCCTTTAATGTTTAACTTTAATAGGTAGAACTGGCCGAGATATGAACAAAAGCAAGTGATGCATCAAAGTTTGAGTTAAAAAATCTTCAATGGTTATAAAAGTCTTTATAATTATTATAATAAATAATAAAAATAATAAAAAACAATTAGTTTAAAAATCTTCAATGATATTAATGATATGACCTAGTTCCAGAATCTTCCTACTTCTCTGTTTATCCGTCTGACTTTACAGTGGGTTTCTTTTGGCCGCCCCCTGTCATTTTAAAGAAGATCTCAATGGCGAACGGGTCAAGTATAAAAGCCTCGTCTGTTTCGTGAGGTGCGGGATGCAGCGTCAGGCGAAAGTATAAATCAGCCTTAAGATGTTTGTATTTTCTGTAGTTCAATGGTGCATCTAACCTGTCTTTAGTACTGTTTCATTTAAATACATTTATTTTACCACTAATTTTGTGATTTAGCATTTTTATCTTTGTGTATGCGTGTTTTTGTGATATAGGTCTTAAATTTAATACTTAATGGTCTTAAAAAGGTCTTAAAAAGTCCTAAATTTGACATTATGATATCTGCAGAAACCCTGTTCACCAGATTCAAACCCCGTCATCATGGTCAACCCTGCTCTGTGTCTCAAGAGCACCGACATACATGGCAAACCACTGGAAAAACTGGTAACAGCGGGAAATCCGTCCATATAGAGGTAAGCGGTCATCTGGTAATCGCGAAAAGGAACGGCGTCATAGTCGCTCAGTTCAGTGGACGTTGGGTTAGTTAGATTGTTTCGAGTTATTTTTAGTCATTTGATATGCAGTAAAACAAATGTTTTGCTGAACAGATCCATCACTTTTGATGCTCATAAATGTTCATATAAGTCATCATGCTGTACGGAGGTTTGCGGTTGTTGCTAGTTCAGATACGGTTGCGACTAGAAGTTAACGATAATTATTTATATTAATTATTTATTTTCCCATTAATTGTATTTTATTAACATCTATGTTGTTATTTGTAGCATAACAAAACCTAAACATACTGTATGTACAAATGTAAAAAATAAATAAATAAAAACAAATAGACCACTTGTAACGCAGAGGTATATTCTTTAGAGTACAGTGAAGAACACAAATGTGTGTGAAGGGAGTCTCAGGGGGGAGAAGCGGCCATTGCCTGGAAAAGCACCATGTCGGCATAGAGTGGTTATCATACACTTTACAGAGCTTAGAGTTTAGGATTTAGAAAAGGAGAAAATGGAGTAGGTACAACACTACAAATTGTAGATGGGTGGAAAACCAACACAATCTCACGGCAATTCGTAACTTTTTGAATTAGTGGCTAATTCGTATGAATTCGTACGATCTAATTTGTACAATTTGGTACATATTGCTCATCCCCCAATGATGGTTAGGTTTAGGGGTGGGGTTAAGTGCCACGCCTCCTTTTTAAAATCGTACAATTTCGTCTGACTGAACTCGTACAAATTTGTACGAATTAGCCACTAAACTGACAAAACGTAAAATACTTAGGTTTTCTCGTGAGATCAGGCTGTGGAAAACCTGTTTTTTTTTGTTGTTGTTGACCAGAACAGCCCAGTGTCCCATCACTTTTGGCCTATACTGGAACAAAGCAGTGATTGGTCAGTGATCAGTTAAGAAATGAGTGTTTCCACATTTGAGGAGTGTGTGTGTGTGTGACCTTGTGAATAAGTGTAGCATTTTGGTTGGTTGTGTTTGGAAAAGGAAAGCAAGTGGATTCCTGATAGATTTCAGTGTTTTAGGTAGAGTGTTGTGTGTAGAGTTTTGGAAAAAGTGTTTAATGCAATTAAAATTGAGTTCAAGGCTGAGAGAAGCTTCTGGTTTATAAGATCTGAGGGGCAGTTTTGCATTCTGAGTGAGAAGTTTCAGAAATTGTGTGTCAAGAAAAGATTTTGTGTGTAAACAGTTGGAAAAAGCTGTAATATCGTGAATTGTGACCTAAACTAACCCATTATTTAGCTTACCACATTGACAGAATCTGTTGCTTGTTTTAAGGACAAACTCACATTATTTCTGAAACTAGACAATATTTTTTACTTGTCCAGAAATTGCTTCTTGATTTCAGAATCTTCAGATGTTTGGACTCAAAACTAGACAAAGCTTTAAGTAGGGAAAGCTTTATTTGTGCAGACCCTGAGCTCATGTCAGCTCTCTGCATATACAGTATGATGTAGTAGACTTTGTTCGTTTGTCTCTTTGTTTTTGTCTTCAGTAAGGCGGAGTGAGAGTAACGTCTTTAATTTGCAGTGTGCTGTCTGCAGCTTCCACACTCATAATGAGCACCATTCTGCATTCAGTCAGTGGGGAAAATGACTACAACTTTCAGGAGCTACACGGCTTCTCTCTTTGCTGTGTGTGTGTGTGTGTGTGTGTGTGCGTGTGTGTGTGTGCATGCATATGTGCGTGTGTGTGTGTGTGTTTGCATGTGTGTTTACATGTGTGTGTGCGCATGTGTTTGCGCATGTGTGTTTGCGTATGTGTGGTTGTATGTGTTAGTATGTGTGTGTGTTTGCATGCATATGTGTGTGTGTGTGTGTGTGTGTGTGTGTGTGTGTGTGTGTGTGTTTGCATGCATATGTGTGTGTGTGTGTGTGTGTGTATGTGTGTTTGCATGTGTGTTTACATGTGTGTGTGCGCATGTGTTTGCGCATGTGTGTTTGTGAGAAAGAATGAACTATTGTGATTTAATCCTGATATCGATTCAGAAACATCCAGAATTCAGAACAAGTCTCTAAGTTCTGGCAACACAAACATTACAAACCAAAACACACACATAAACACACACGGTACATAAACAAACCACGGTGAAAACACCTGCCTCACTGTGTGTGTGTTTCTCCAGGGAATCAGATCCAGATCTCAGAGTTCACTCATTCTCCAGAGCCGTCAGTCTGCAGAGTAGTTGGGTAGTTTTTCTTTAACCCACACGCCTCCATCCTCACTTCTGATCAGCTCATCTCCATCCTCACAAAACATGGCTCCACATCTCTCTCTCTCTCTCTCTCTCTCTCCACATCTCTCTCTCTCTCTCTCTCTCTCTCTCTCCACATCTCTCTCTCTCTCTCTCTCTCTCTCTCTCCACATCTCTCTCTCTCTCTCTCTCTCTCTCTCTCTCTCTCTCTCTCTCTCTCTCTCTGCTCCTGAGTGCTTTTTAAATAACATCAGCTCAATTATCTCACACAGACGGGCCGCTCTAAAAGCCTGCGCCGCAGTCAATCGCGCACACACACACACACACTTAACATACACACTGTGCCCTGCGTCATTGTGTCTGTGTTTTTGAGTCTGAAAGACTGAGAAACACTGCTTTAAACCCTGGTCAACTACTCACTGTCCGCACTACATAGGGAACATTTGAGGGAGCATCCTCAGGAGGATCAAGTGGACACTGAAGTGCTCATGCAGATTGTATAAGTTTAGATCATCACTGCAGAATATGTGTGTTTTGATGTTTAGAGTTGTTGTCTTGTTTCTAGTCCAGATATCTACAAATTCTGAAATCATCAAGCATTTTCTAGACCAGTAAAACATGTTGTGTTGTTTTCAGAAATAATAACTCAAAATGAAGTGAGTTTTTCCTTAAAACAAGCTAAATAATCTGACAAGGGGGAGGCAGAATCATCTTATTTCAAAAGGAGGAACAAGATTATGTAGCTCACCCCATTGGCAGAATATTCATTCAGTCATTATTCTTCAGCTTTGAGACGTATTTATCTGGGGTCGCCACAGTGGAATGAACCGCCAACTTATCCAGCATTTGTTTTACACAGCGGATGCCCTTCCAGCTGTGTGTGCATGTGTGAGTATGTGCATATGTGTGGTGTGTTTCTTAGTATGTGCATGCATTTGTGTGTGTGTTTGCCGGTGTGCATGTGTGTGCTGTATGTGTTTGTATGTGCATATGTGTGTGTGTAAGTGTTTCCGTGTGTTTGAGTCTGTACATATGTGTGGTGTGTTTGTTAGTATGTGTGTGTATGGGTGCATTTGTGTGTGTTTGCATTACTGCATGTGTGTTTGTGAGTGAATATGTGTTTGTGTGTTTGCATGTGTACATGTGTGGTGTGTGTGTGTGTGTGGTGTGTGTGTGTGTGTGTGTGTGTGCATATGTGTGTTGTTTTAATGAGAACTCACTTAATTTTCAGAACTGCAAGATTTGATGAAACATTATAATGTTTATAACGTTTTAGTGTGTTTTTTTAGTGTAATATTAATATTATGATCATCATTATTATTATTATTACCGTTATTATTATCATCATTATTATTATCATTATTATTAATATTATCATTATTATTATTAATATTATTATTATTATTATTATTATTATTATTATTATTATTATTATTATCATTATTATTATTAATATTATTATTATTATTATTATTATTATTATTATCATTATTATTATTATTATTATCATTATTATTATTATTATTATCATTATTATTATCATTATTATTAATATTATCATTATTATTATTAATATTATTATTATTATTATTATTATTATTATTATTATTATTATTATTATCATTATTATTATTAATATTATTATTATTATTATTATTATTATTAATATTATTATTATCATTATTATTATTAATATTATTGTTATTATTATTATTATCATTATTATTATTAATATTATTATTATTATTATTATTATTATCATTATTATTATCATTATTATTATTATTATTATCATTATTATTATTATTATAATTAATATTATTATTATCATTATTATTATTAATATTATTATCGTTATTATTATTATTATCAATATTATCATTATTATTATCATTATTATTAATATTATCTTTATTATTATTATTATTATTATTATTATCATTATCATTATTATTATTATCATTATTATTATTATTATTATCATTATAATTAATATTATCATTATTATTATTAATATTATTATTATCATTATTATTATTATTATCATTATTATTAATATTATCATTATTATTATTAATATTTTTATCGTTATTATTATTATTATTATTAGCATTATTATTATCAATATTATCATTATTATTATCATTATTATTATCATTATTATTATTACTATTATCAATATTATTATTATTAGTATTATTATTATTAGCATTATTATTGTTATTATAATTATCATTATTTTAATTAATATTATTCTATTATTATTATTATCATTATTATTATTATTATTATCATTATTATTATCATTATTATTATTATCATTATATTATTATTATTATTATTATTATTATTATCATTATTATCAATATTATCGTTATTATTATCATTATTATTATCATTATTATTATTACTATTATCAATATTATTATTATTAGTATTATTATTATCATTATTATTGTTATTATTATTATCATTATTATCATTATATTATTATTATAATTATTATTATTATTATTATCATTATTATTTATATTATCATTATTATTTTTATCATTATTATTATTTTCATTATCATTATCATTATTATCATATTATTATCATTATTATTATTATTTATATTATTATCATTATTATTATTATTATTATTTTTATTTGCAGAATGTTATTTCAGCTCATTTATTAAAGGCTAATGAGGTACCAGCAGAAGTACAATGGAAAATCATTTTATCAATTTTTATTTTTAGCTTACAGTGGCATGATCTGATTACTGCTAATGTCACCTGAATGTTCACCCCTCCAAATGTCATCCAAGTGCATTTTTCTTGGTTGCATTAAATTTGAACTATGCCGTAGGTTAAACGAGTGCATTTTATATAGTTCAAAAATGATCAATTAAAGGTTTCAAGTTGGAAATGCAATATTTGCTTTATTTTTCTGTCTGTAAAATCTTGCATTTCAGCAAGGCCGAGGTTAGGGAAGGTTGTTGACCTCTGCACTAAATCATACTGCATGAGCTAAGTAAGCCTGATTTATCAAATATGATGTTCATATGCATGCAAAGGTAGCATTAATAATAAGAATAGATTTTTCTGACTATAATTTCATGTTAAGCTTTAGGTCAAGTAATCAGTTCTTCAGTAAGTAATCAATTCAGCTTCTTGCAAAGCATTTTGGGATGACTTTATACATGAACCATAAATTAAGTGAAGCTAATTTACTTTAAATTTGTCTTTATACAAAGCAACAACAAAAATCTTACTTAGAGTTTTTGTCTTGTTTCTATTCCAAATATCTACAAAATCAAGAAGCATTTTCTAGACAAGTAAGAAATATTGTTTGTTTTCAGAAATATTATGTCAAAATTAAGTGATTTTCCCCTCAAAACAAGCAAATAATCTGCCAATGGACTAAAGAAAATAATGTTATTCATTCATTCATTCATTCATTTTGTTAATCTGGGGTCGCCACAGCGGAATGAACCGCCGAAAATAATGTTATTTCAAAGTTTATTTAGCTATTCTCCTGAACTGGATAACGGACAAAACTCCTACAAAGTCTTTATGACACAGGGTAATACTTGAATATGTACCACTGGACTACTTAACTTGTGTCTTACATGGCAAAGATGTTTTATTTCATGAGAGGTGGGATCCATTTTTGTTACATATGGGTTTAAACATAACCTCCATAATCCACAGAGGGTTGATTAAACAAGGTCAGATCTTATGAAGGTTTGTGGTGCATGAATAGGCAATATCGCACGTTTTATTAATGCCCCCCTTTTTATTTTTTTATTTTTTATTTTTATTTTATTTATTTTTTTATTTTATTTGTATTTATATTTATTTATTTATTTATTTAATTAAAAAAAAATCTCTCCCCCCACGTTCTGTTCACTTGTTTGTTGTTGTATCTGTATTGCTTGCACATTTAATAAATACATTATAAAAATAAAAATAAAAAAAAGGTTATTTAGCTTACCTCATTGTCAGATTAGCTTGTATAACATTTTTATTTATTATGTCTGAAAACACAATATTTTGTACTTTTCTATAAAATGCTTCTAGATTTAAGAATCTTTAGATATTTGGCCTCAAAACAGGACAAAAACTCCAAGTAGAACTGTATTATTGTGCAGTGTAAGCAGCTATAAATGATCTACAGATGCTCCGTCCTTCATTGCAGACACGCTTCCACATTAATGAGCAAGTAAATATGAGGGAACAGCATATAATTGAGATCATCAGTTCAGTGGTCAATAACCAATCATGAGTAATGGTGTAATCAATAACACGTCCTCTAGCGTGTGCCTCGCTCTTCAGTGTGTTATTCCTGCAGCTTTTCTGTTCTCTCCAGTGAAGTTAACTAGCAGTGTGAGACATGATGAACCCGTGTGATCGGTTTCATCACAGATATTAACACACTGTAATTTCTGCGGCGATGTTCACAGTCGATCAGAGAATGTGTAAACACTGCTGGGATTTAATATGTAGGCTTGCTTTGCTGTGTGAAAGTGTTAAACTTTCAGCACACCTAAATACCTTTCAGTGTGTGTGGCACGACAGTAACCAGTTAAACTGTTAAGTTTTAGGTTCATTCTAGATGACTACATTAATTAACACAGTCTGAATAATATGTCTAATGCGTTCAGGTTAAATGTTGGTGACACGGTGGCTCAGTGGTTAGCACTGTGCAGCTCACAACAAGAAGGTCGCTGGTTCGAGTTTCGGCTGCATCAGTTGGCGTTTCTGTGTGGAGTTTGCATGTTCTCCGCGTGGGTTTCCTCCGGGTGCTGTAACTTCCCCCTCGAGTCCAAACACATGTGGTGCAGGTGAATTGGGTAAGCTAAATTGTCTGTAGTGTATAAGTGTGTGTGAATGAGTGTGTATCGGTGTTTCCCAGTGATGGGTTGTGGCTGAAACGGCATCCGAGACATAAAAAAATGTGCTGGATAAGTTGGCGGTTCATTCCGCTGTGGCGACCCCTGATTAATAAATGGACTAAGCCGAAAAGAAAATGAATGAATGAATTCAGACATACTTCTCGGCTCGCACACTGATTTTAGCATACTATATAGTATGGAAGTATGGGATTTTGCATGAAGCCCTAGAATCTAGTCTTGAACACCTTGATTAGTTGGATCAGCTGTGTTCGACTAGGGTTGGAGCAAAACTGTGCAGTATAACTGGGCTATAGTGTCGTATTAAAGTTAAATGAATACTGGCTTGATGTTAATTACAGCATAAACTAGTTGCAGATTAATAACAAAGAACATTTGAAGAAAATTCTTCTGTATTTATATACTATATACAGTAGCAGTATTATAAACACTGTACAGAACATCTCTGTATTTAGTGATTCACATGTGTTTTTGGTTTATTTACAGTGGTGCATTGCATTATGGGATGTTGATCTCTGCTCTGTCCACTTCTGATGTTGAGAATTCAACTCTACAGTCTAACAAAGTGACTTTTAGTGGCATTTCAGTAGTTTAAAATACTATAATGTATAGGAAATAGTAAAATATAAAGTAATAAGTGTGTAAAATAACAGAAAATGTGCTGCAGTTTACTACAAGGCTGTTGTAGAGTAATATACAACACCAACCCAGACAATAGAGCACTGCACACTATTACAAATGTTAATTAAAGTCACTTTTTACAACTTTTACAGGTCAAAACTTTTCAGAAGAAAGATCAAGGTCCCATAATGCAATTCACAAGCAGAAATGAACGAACAAAATATGTAAAACTGCTAGTGTAGGGTTTTCTTTGACAGTGTGGTTGTGTACGGCGTGCAGTAAGCAGTTTGTTAGTATTCCATTGTGGGCAAAACCTCATGTACACAATATGAATAAAATAACAGCAAGGCGTTTCCTGGTTTGACCTCGTAGAATCAATAAACCCAAACAAAACCACACTGAACTGGACTACAGCGCACACACACACACACACACGCACACACACACACACACACACACACACCGCTAGAAGAGCTACAATCCCACAATGCATGAACTCTTTCATTTATCTCTCGCTCCATACTGTATGTGTGTGTGCGCGTGTGTGTGTGTGTGTGCGCGTGTGTGTGTGAGTGTGTGTAAAAGTTCTGCTTCAGCTGGTTTCTTTTTCTTACACACAGACACGACTCTCCGCTTGTGTGTGTGCGTCTGTCTGTAATCCTCTCTGCAGATTCACCAGGTCACTGATCTCAGAGCAGTCTGGATTTAAAATGCTTTTGTTACTGTTCAAATCTGAGTCAAATCCCCTCACAGCTCAAACACACACAAGCTATTAAACTTTCAGAAATGTCAGTGTGGTTCACAGACACACACATACACATGCGCACGCTGTACAGTGCAGCGGCACATGCAGTGGGATTCACTGGGCTGCAGTGTGTGAGAGCTGAGAAAACAGCACATTTAATAATAGTAGGGTCGTCTTTTTACCTTTTGTAACCTTTGGAGAACTATTTTTAATTAATTAGCAAGACATGAAAATGCAAAACAAAAGGTTTTCATCATTGTCTCTACTCATTAAATTAGCTTTCAGTGGTCTGTGGCAGTTACTTAGTAGTTAGGCATCGTTCTGTAGCTCCGCCTTCCTGTATCATGTAGCCCCGCCTTCTATTTTTATATTCTGTAGCTTCTCCTGTCCCTGTTTTCTGTGGCTCCGCCTTCTGTTTCAGTGCTCCTGTAGCTCCGCCTTCTGTTTCTGTGTCCTGTAGCTCCACCTTCTATTCTAGTGTCCTGTAGCTCTGCCTTATATTCTAATGTTCTGTAGCTCCGCCCTCTATTCCAGTGCTCTGTAGCTCTGCCTTATATTCTAATGTTCTGTAGCTCCGCCCTCTATTCTAGTGTTCTGTAGCTCTGCCTTCTATTCCAGTGATCTGTCGCTCCGCCTTCTATTCCAGTGTTCTGTAGCTCTGCCTTCTATAATAGTGCTCTGTAACTCCACCTTCTACACCTTCTATTCCAGTGTTTTGTAGCTTCGCCTTCAATTCCAGTGATCTGTAGCTCTGCCTTCTGTTTCAGTGTTCTGTAGCTCTGCCTTCTACGCCAGTGTTCTGTAGCACCGCCTTCAATTCCAATGATCTGTCACTCCGCCTTCTATTTCAGTGGTCTGTAGCTCCGCCTTCTATTCCAGTGTTCTGTAGCTCCACCTTCTATTCCAGTGTTCTGTAGCTCCGCCTTCTATTCAAGCATTTTGAAGCTCCTTCTGTGTTCTGTAGCTCCTCCTTCTATTCCAGTGTTCTGTTACTCCGCCTTCTATTCCAGTGTTCTGTAGCTCCGCCTTCTATTCAAGCATTTTGAAGCTCCTCCTGTGTTCTGTAACTCCGCCTTCTATTCCAGTGTTCTGTAACTCCGCCTTCTATTCAAGCATATTGAAGCTCCTCCTGTGTTCTGTAGCTCCGCCTTCTATTCAAGCATATTGAAGCTCCTCCAGTGTTCTGTAACTTCGCCTTCTATTCCAGTGTTCTGTAGCTCCGCCTTCTGTTCAAGCATATTGAAGCTCCTCCAGTGTTCTGTAGCTCCGCCTTATATTCTAATGTTCTGTAACTCCCCCTTTTATTCCAGTGTTCTGTAGCTCCGCCTTCTATTCCAGTGTTTTGTAACTCCGCCTTCTATTCCAGTGTTCTGTAACTCCGCCTTCTATTCAAGCATTTTGAAGCTCCTCCTGTGTTCTGTAGCTCCTCCTTCTATTCCGTGTCCTGTAGCTCCACCAGTGTTGTGTTATTTTATGTACTTTTGTAATTTTCCATTAGGTTTCTGTTTAGCTTTAGCTTTATATCTCATGTCAGTTTTAATTTCCATTTCATAATCATATATTTCAGCAGTTGCAGTTTTGTTAACGAAAGCCATTTTATTGCATTTTACATCATTTTTTGGGTGGGGGGGGGTCATCATTCTGAATTCATGATGTGTAGTGGACTAGCAAGTTTACTCTGAACCAGTGCGCTGCGGCCTCTAGCATTTGTGCAGAAGTGTGTAAATGTGTTTGTGCGTTTCACCCTAATTGGCCTTCCATAGGTCGTCTGCTCTGCTTCTGTTTATGAGAGAATCAGTGCATACACACACACACACACACACAGAAAATTGTGCTGATGGATCTAAATGACCCCAAGCATCATGTTTTATAGTGCAGAATCAAAGTGTGTGTGTGTGTGTGCGTGCGCTTAGCTCTGTACGTGTTCTGTGAGGACAAACGTGGAGTGTTTTAATGTCACTCGTTCCCTGCAGGCTGATAAAGAGTAAGAGCAGAGCGAGACTCATATTTTTATTTATTATTTACACAGATCTCTGAAATACCAGCTTGTGATTGGTCAGTCGACTCTTTCTGCTGTAGAATATTTATGTTTTTAAGCAGTATATCTGATTGAGTGTCTCATAGAATCTTTCTTCTAACGTAATTTTGTAATCGACTCTCAGATCAATAATTCTCCTGCGTTTATTGATTAGTCTGTAGAGTAGTCTTATGATCTGCATTATAATGTGCTGTCAGACGGTCATTATCACAAAAAAGCCTCTTGTTTTATTCTGATCACTTGTCAGGTTGTATTTTGCAATAATAATTGATGTGGCAGGACTTTGTGCCTCATATAATCATATGTACAATGATTTTTTTCGGAGTATATAAGAGCTCATTCATAAACATTAAGTAAATAATGATTTTATTAATGAACAAAAAAGCATCACTTGTTACTAAATAGTTACAATTATTTCAGTGTTGCTAAAGAAGCACTAAAATACAGTGATTAATAATGCGTATTATCATATCAACTGATTACCAAATCATATGCATCAATGTAATAAAATCAGATTGTGCTAAATTTCAGCGTTCATATTGGAGGACTGAGAACATCACATAAAATATATCGATTTGAATAATAATTCATTAATTTAATTAATTTATAAAACTAATACGCATGCAAAAATAGTTAAAAAATTACAAAATACATATAAATATTTTACATTTACATTTACATTTACATTTAGTCATTTAGCAGACGCTTTTATCCAAAGCGACTTACAAATGAGGACAAGGAAGCAATTTACACAACTATAAGAGCAGCAGTGAACAAGTGCTATAGACAAGTTTCAGGTGTGTAAAGTCTAAGAAGCAAAGCATTAGTAATGTGTTTTTTTTTTTTTTTTTTTTTTTTCTTTTTTGAGAGAGAGAGAGAGAGAGCACAGTTAGTGGTATAGCCAGAGAGGCAGTTGCAGATTAGGAAGGAAAGTGGAGACTAAACAGTTGCGTTTTTAGTCGTTTCTTGAAGACAGCAAGTGACTCTGCTGTTCTGATGTAGTTAGGGAGTTCATTCCACCAACTGGGCAGATTGAATGTGAGAGTTCGGGAAAGTGATTTCTTCCCTCTTTGGGATGGAACAACGAGGCGACGTTCATTCACAGAACGCAAGTTTCTGGAGGACACATACATCTGCAGAAGTGAGAGCAGATATGAAGGAGCAAAGCCAGAGGTCACTTTGTAAGCAAACATCAGAGCTTTGAATTTGATGCGGGCAGCAACTGGCAGCCAGTGCAAACGGGTGAGTAGCGGAGTGACATGTGCTCTTTTGGGTTCATCAAAGACCACTCGTGCTGCTGCGTTCTGAAGCAGCTGAAGAGGTGTGATAGAGTTAGCTGGAAGCCCGGCTAGCAGAGAGTTGCAATAATCCAGTTTGGAGAGAACAAGAGCTTAAAAATGTGTTTTTAAAAACTAAATTTATTATGATGAAGTGACTTACTGTAGAGTTTTTAAAGTTTTCATTTTAATAAAATGTAATTTTTCACATATTTTTTCTTTGCTTCTCCTAGTGAATATATATATATATATAAGAAGAAAGGTGTGCATAACATAATTAACCCTTTAACTGCCCCACCAAGAAAAAAAAATTGGATTGCATTTCTTAACTCCTAATGTCGTTAGTTAACACACTCAATGCATTTTTTTTTACCACGTCCCATATTTTCTAAAATATCAGCCTCTGCCAAATGGTTGATGTGTCAGTTTATGGTAGCATACATATACTATGAAAAATCTGAAACCTTGAATATTAGGCTAGTTTATTTAAAAAAAAAATCAAAATAAAACCTCTTTGAATACTAAATCACCTTTATTTTTTGTAGTATGCCATGAAATATTTCAGATTGTCATTTAACATGTTTTCTTATTTATTATTTTTTTACAATAAACCCAAAATCAAGTGTAGTGGTGCAGCAGGATTATGTTTGTTTGATTTTTTTTGTAAACCAGCAATGCTGTGTGTTTTAGCCATTATTTAAAACTTATTATTTTATTATTTATTTTATTTATTATTATAGATATTATTTATTATTTGAGAAGTCATTCTTTAAATTACTTTTACAGTCATTATTTAAAACAATAAAAACACGGTCAACCGTTTATTAGAGCGACAGTCAAAGGGATAAAAAATGCAAATAATATGTGCAATATTTTTCTCCTTTTTTATTTATTTGTAATAAAGAAAAGGGGAAAATATTGTACATGTTGTTTTGTTTTTATTTAATATAAATGCAAATATACAATTTAAATCTAAAATTATATATATATATAAAATTAAAATATATTTTTTAATTATTTAAATATTTTAATTGAAATTAGTGGTGGCACGGTGGCTTAATGGTTAGCACTGTGGCCTCACAACAAGAAGGTTGTGGCTCGAGTCCTGGCTGGGTCAGTTGGCATTTCTGTGTGGAGTTTGCATGTTCTCCCTGTGTTGGCGTGGGTTTCCTCCGGGTGCTCCGGTTTCCCCCACAGTCCAAACACATGCGCAATAGGTGACTTAGGAGTGCGGTTCCCCACCCACCGATTTGATTTACAGCTGCGTATCTCTGTAGTAACACATATAATCATATCCACAAGACAGGATGTGCGCAAAGCAACTGGGATTAAAAGATCTGTTCAGCTCTCTGTGATCATCAATCATCATTAAATGTGATCAAGAATCACATCAAGAGTTTTACAAGTTTAACATGTTAAATCAGTGCATGTTTGTAATGAATGACAGCTATTTACTTCAGCTTTACTTCATCAGCACAGCCACATGTCAGCACAATTATAAAAGAAGACACTTCAATCCCAGTTTGTTTACATTAAATCAGGTTTATTTTGTACATCAACATAACGGATATCCATACAGCAGTGGAGATTTACCTGTATCCTTACACATTTACCATGCAAAGTGTGTGTATGACTGTGTGTGTGTGCATTAACTTTCTAACAACATAGTTTGTGGCTCATCGTTGCAGACAGAATTGAATTAACTCCACAACAAACACATCAAATAATCATTAGTAAAGTTCTTACTGTAGTATTTCTCACAAACGTTACATGAGATCTGCTTCCTTCATGTCTGTCACTGTGCTGTTTATCTGATGCAGCCGAGGCGGAGACAGAGACTCTGACAGCCCTGTGGGAACGATGGGCGGGAAGAACCAGCATTAAAGGCACAGGCCAGGAAAACAGCTACAGCGTGTCCAGAGCAGAACATCAAATATTCTGAAAGGTTTAATAAATAATCTGATGAGTGTTTTGAGCTGAAACTTTACAGACACATTCTGGAGACACAAAAGACTTCTCTTAAATCATGAAAAAGGGGTAAAATAGGTGCCCTTTAAAATATAATAGTGAAAATAAAAGTTTGAAAAGGTATGTTTTACTTTATAAATGCATTATGCAGCTGGTTTGTTGAGCTCTTGAAGGATATGTGTTATCATTGTAATTTAAAACACTTCAGATATTGGTTCTTTTAAAGAAAGCCAAACTTTAGTGCGTCAGATAAACAGAGCGAGATTATTCACCCGAGTCATTTCTGCGATCTGTGAGTGTGTGTGTGTGTGTGTGTGTGTGTGTGTGTGTGTGTGTGTGTGTGTGTGTGCTTACCGGCGTCTCTCATCCTCATGAGTTTCTCTTTATCTGCTGAACACAGACCAGCCTTTAACACACTTCACAATATATTTCAGCGCAGGCTCATTCATATTCAGAGCCGCTGCTGTTAAAGTCACAATATCAAATAAAGCGACTCGTCTCGTTTACAGCTGGATTCATGAGACACCACACCAATCAAATATACTTAATCAGATTCATCGTCAGCATCAGGCTTTTCTCTATCAACCTAAAATGTAAATGTGTGAGAGATGTGTGCATATTTCATACTTACTGAGTTGTGATGATGATTAAATCTCGCCCGTAAGCTGCAAATGAGAATTGTGAAATGTCCTTGTTTTATTGCCATTTAAAAAGACTTTCTGAGAATGATTTTCTCCATCACTTTACCTGCACAAATTAATGAATGCATGAAGCAGAATGGTTGGTTATATGATGTTCAGGGTGTCCGGGGGGTCTTAAAATGCCTCGAGCGTCCAAAAACAACATTTTAGGCCTTAAAAAGTCTAACAATCACTGAAATATTATGTTGTAGGTTTTAAATCATTTTTAAACAGGTCTTAAATGGCACCTATGATGAAATTCATCTTTTGTAAGCTGTTTAGACAGAGCTGTGTGTAGTTATAGTGTGTCCACGGTCATATTGGGGTGATATAAACCCAATAAGTCTCTTTTTTTAAATTTCCTGACGTTAAAATAGGATCCAAATCCCTCCCATTTTGATGCCGACTGCAACATGATGTAGGAGTGTGGTTTCCCCGCCCACTTAATTGATTGACAGCTGCTTATTAACATGTCTCTGTAGTAACGCGTATAATCATATCCACAAGACAGGATGTGCGCAAACAACCGGGATTAAAAGATCTGTTCAGCACTCCGTGATCATCAACCATCATCAAATGTGACCAAGAATGAGTTTGACAAGTTTAACACGTTTAAAACAGCACATGTTTGTAATAAAGACAGTAAAATCGCTACATAATTCATCACAACAGTAAAATTATAAAAGAAGATGCTTCAATCCTGGATTGTGGACGTTAAATCAGCTTTATTTTGTACATTAACATAACAGATGCCCATGCAGCAGTGGATATAATGTGTGACCTGTCACATTAGCCATGCAAAGCTAAACATGTGTGTGTAAGTTTACAACGACACTGTGTGTGACTCATCATTGCAGAAAGGCTTGAAATAACTCCACAACAAATCAATGAAATAACCTCTGGGAAAATTCTTACTGTAGTAAGGGAGATCTGCTTCATTCTTGTCTGTCACTGTGCTGCTTATGTACATGAAGGCTATAGCTCTGACATGCACGTGGGAATGGTGGGCGGGGAGAACCAGCTCATTTGCATTAAAGGCACAGGCAACAAAAACATCTACAATGTCGTAACAGCTCAAATTTCCCAAATTTAGAAAGGTTTAATAAATAATCTGATGGGTGAGCTAAAACGACAACCCCCCGCTCTTTACTATTGCGCCCCCATCCCCCGCCCAACTTTCGTGCACAACACCTCTACATCCTCGGGTAAAATGCCGGATCCATTACCCTGATCTGTTCCGGGACCTTGCAATTCACAAATTAAGCACTGCCTACCCCCACCCCAACCATAAACCCAACCATCACAGTACTGTAAAATATGAATTATTGTTACACAGTGTCATTAAAAATGCTATTATGATTGATGTGCATATCTGACTTCCGGTCGGCCGCATATCCGATCTAGACTTTACCGTGGTCAACTTGTAAGCGCGAAAAGGAACAGCGTTATACCACCCTGTATTGTTTATTATAAAGAGGAAGTGCAGCCAAATGTACCTCTGGCTACATAATTCGTGATCTCCAGAAATGTATATAGGGATACACTTTCAGAATGAGCCTATGTTGCGAAAGACTTATCTTAAATCTTGAAAAAGGGGTAAAATAGGTGCCCGTTAATTTTACTCTGAATATGACAAGTAAAGTTCCCATATCAGGCCGACATCCATCCAATCAGCAACAATCCATATCAATACAACTTTTCTTACATGTTCAAGTTTATTAAAATGTAAAGATTTTGTGACTGGAGTAATGAAGCTAAAAAAGTGGCTTTACATCACAGAAATAAACGAGAGTTTATTATACATTCACATAGCAGTGATTATATACAGCTCTTTTATATTGTAGTAATATTTTACAGTCATTTATTCAGAAGCAGAGCAGAAGAGACTTTATATATGAACATAAACCCTTGCTAACATTATAATGTGATGGTCTAGGGCAGTGGTTCCCAAAGTGGGGGTCGCGACCCCCCGGGGGGTCGCGGGAGCCCGGCGCAGGGGTCGCGAGATGATTGGTTTTTTTAAAAAAAAGTGGGAACATTTTTTAATTTAATTCAATACTTGTTAAAAAGTGTTTGCAGAAAAGACTGATAAAAAAATAAAAAAAACATAATATATATACACATTTTAATTAGATGTGTAATTTTGTCCCAGACATTACGAGATTACGTCAGCGTCAATCACAATCAAGTTACATACATCACGCGCAGCAAGACAACATCCCGCTTTTTTTGCTAAAGCTAAATGTGTTTGGAGGCTACAAATACATAATACCTGCTTTAAAAATGAAACGGTGGTTAATATCCACAACAGAAAAACCGAGAGAGGGAGAAAATTCACAGGTGGGGCCGGTTGATGGTGCGAAAACTGCAGTTGCGGAGGGAACATCCGAGAGGGCAGCGGAGGTCAGTGAGGGTGAGCCGCAAGAAATGCCCTCCACTTCTGCTAAGGGTGGAGCCCGCCAAGCCCATCACTTGGACCCGGCTTACTCCAAAACAAGAAAATACAAAAATGAATTTATTAAGTATGGATTTGTGTGTCAAGTCGTAAACGGAATACAACATCCCCAGTGTGTAGTGTGCTCCGAAGTCCTTGCTCACGAGAGTCTTAAGCCGGTAAAAATGCAAAGACATCTGAACACTAAACATCCCAATCTAGCTGCTAAACCTATCGAGTTTTTCCGCAGAAAAGAGGGAGAGTTACGAGGGCAAAAAATACTCCTAACTACACAAACAACAATCCCCGCTAAAGCTCAGAGGGCCTCCTATGAAGTGGCATATTTAATTGCACAGACTAAAAAGCCTCACACGATAGGTGAAACTTTAATCAAGCCAGCGGCAATAGCCATGAGTCGGATTATGCATGGTGATAAGCAGGCCACTGAGCTCCAACAGGTGCCGCTCTCAGACGGGACTATAGCCCGCCGCATCAGTGACATGGCACTGGACATCAAACGTCAAATCATTGACGCAGTGAAAGGAGGTAAGTATTCGTTACAATTGGACGAGTCCACCGACGTCTCCAATTCCGCCCAGCTCCTAGTTTTTGTCAGGTACATTTTTGAGAGGAAGCTTAACGAGGAAATGCTGTTTTGCGTGCCGCTGGAGGGAACGTGCACTGGTGAGGACATTTTTAACAAACTGGACCGCAATCTAAAAGAAGAGGGTCTCTCTTAGAGCGAGTGCTTGTCAGTGTGCACAGATGGTGCAGGCGCAATGCTCGGAAAAAAGAAGGGTTTAAAAGCACGAGTCCTGCAAGTGGCACCTCATGTCATTTTTACTCACTGCATTATACACAGAGAAGCCCTCGCAAGTAAAACCCTGAACCCTGAGTTAAAACACGTTCTTGACACTGCAGTAAAAATGGTCAATCTCATTAAATCACGACCACTTAACACGAGACTGTTTTCAACTCTCTGTAATGAAATGGGATCAGAGCACCAGTGCCTGCTGCTCCACACAGAAGTTCGCTGGCTATCGCGGGGCAATGTGCTGAGCCGTCTGTGTGAGCTGCGAGATGAGGTGCGCATTTTCCTCACTGACCAAAGATCTCCTCTCGCCGAGCACCTCACTGATCCTGGCTGGGTTACAAAGCTGGCATATTTGTCATCTATATTTGAAAAACTGAACGGACTTAACATGTCACTGCAGGGCGAAAACACGAGCATCCTGTCTCTTAATGATAAAGTGCAGGCATTTGTGCGCAAAGTGAAGAGGTGGAAAGAACGAGTGGAAACTGGGCGCATATACATGTTCACCACACTAGACGAATTCCTCGAGGAAAATACATTGAGTGTGAATATTGTCAGGGAGTCTATTACTGACCATCTCCAAACCCTTCTGGATCATTTTAACAAGTACTTTCCAGAGGAAGGTACGCAAGAAAAACACGATTGGATTCGATCCCCTTTCACTGCCACAGCAAACCATCTGACGTGTGACACGGAGGACGCGCTGATTGAACTTTCATCTGATCGAACCTTAAGGACACTTTTTGACTCAAAAACGCTGGACGAGTTCTGGATTTCGGTGAAGGATGAGTACCCGCAGCTTTCCAAAGCCGCTTTGGATACACTGATGCCATTTGGATCAACTTATTTATGCGAGAAGACTTTCTCCGCTCTAACTTACATAAAAAATAAACATAGATCGCGTCTTAACGTGGAAGATGATCTCCGTGTTGCCATCTCCAAAACTAAACCCAGACTGGATCTGCTTTGCTCAGCGCACAGCGCGCACCCATCACATTAAAGTGGTTCCCAAACCTGTCCTTAAGGACCCCGCATGTGTGTGCGCGCGCAAAAGTAACTAAACACATGAACTGAGGTCAAAACATCAGAGTCTTATGGCTAAAGAAAATATTCTGTTTTTCGGTAAATATTGTTATGATAAATTCGGTCATAGTTTAATTAAAGATTAATTAAAATTTAGTCTTTTAAAACAGTTGAAATGTAACTGGGTGACACAATGTTCTCTGAATTACTGTCCTCTTCATAGATGAAAAAATGCAAATAATCTTGTTTGACCGAAGTTATAGGTCAGTTCTGTTTTAGAATAAAGGCAAGATATTAATGTGTGTTTGTAGAATTAAACGTTTTAGATAAGTCTGTTTTAAACGGTGATCTTGATTTATTTTCTCAAGTTGCTGAATTATTAAAATCGTCTTACACATTACATTTGTATTTAGCATTTATTGTATGAGCCCGATCTCATGAAAGTGCGTATACGCCAAAATGAGTTTTTGCGTGCATATGATATGCTGTTTTCGCGTGCATATGATATGCACTTTATGGCGTGTAATATGCACGCACTCCTCAACCCTAATCCTTAAGGGGGATGGGGGGGGGGGGGGGGGGGGGTCGTGGGGCAGCAAAGCATTTATCATGGGGGTCGCGGGCTAAAAAGTTTGGGAACCCCTGGTCTAGGGTTTTATTTCACCTCTGTTTTCAATCAGGTCCAGTTTGAGTTGCTGTAGAGCTACAGAGACGTGGATAAAAACTGAAATACAGGTAACACTGATGACTCCCAGTGAAGGTGTTTCTCTGTTCTCCTAGTGTACTATAAGTGCAGAGGAAGTGCCCTTATCAGTGTGCATGTGTGAAACTCTTCTCTTTCTATCTCTGTGCTTCCATTTAAAGTTTGTCCTCTGCATCACCTCGCACTCTCTAAAACACACACACACACACACACACACACTCACTGACTCTTGGTTCAATCCAGATAGCAGAACACACTCTTATCAGAGCGAGATGAGTGCTAATGGAGACAAGGTCAGCAGTGAGCTTATGACACACACACACACACACACAAACACAAACTTTAGGTCTGTGAATTGTGAGGACTTTTCATAGACTTCTAGAGCCGTGTCATAAACTTGAAAGCTGAGCCAGGTTTTTTGCTATGGTTTCACTCTGACACAGTTATTATTATTATTATTTATTATTGTTAATTATTATTAATATTTGTTATTATTTATTATTGTTAATTATTATTATTTGTTACTAATAAAATGTATTATTATTATTATTTATTATTGTTATAATTTATTATTATTATTTATTTATTTATATTATTAATATTTCTTATTATTATTTATTGTTATTATTGCTATTATTTATTATTATTATTAATTATTGTTATTATTTGCTATTATTAATTATTATTATTATTATTTATGATTATTATTTGTTATTATTATTATTTATTATCATTATTTATTATTATTTATTATTATTGTTTGTAAATTATTATTTGTTATTAATAACATATTGTTATTATTTATTGTTGTTATAATTTATTATTATTATTATTTATTATTATCATTAATATTTGTTATTATTATTATTATTATTTGTTTTTATTATTTATTATTAATATTATTATCATCATTTTTATTACTATTATTTATTATTGTTATTATTATTAATATTGTTATCATTTTTATTATTATTATTATTCATTATTATTATCATTTAATATTATTATTTATTATTAATATTATTAAATATAATATATATATAACTTCCATGTCATGTGTAATTTGCATATATTTGCATGTTTTAGATTTCTATATGGGATATTCTGCATTTTTAGAATTTTAAAAGTAATACATCTGTCTGATATATTAGCCGCTCTCCTCATGGGGACCAATAAATGTCCCCACAAGGTTATCAATGACTGGCATTACATGTGTACATTACATGACACGTATGTAGAGACACACTCAAACACACACACACACACTCATTACTTATGCAAATACATGTGTTGTGTCTATAATGGAGAATGATTATTGTTTGTGTGTGAAAGAGAGTATGTATACGACTGTGAGAGTATCTGTGTGTGTGTGTGTGTGTGTGAGATACTGAGCCTGATATTGTGGGTTTGTGTTTTTAGCAGAAAATGAATGTGGCAGCAGAAAATAACCCAGAATGCATCAGTGCTGCACTCGGATTCAGAGGCAGAGATAAAAACGCAGAGCGCCATCGTTGACGGAGGAGAAAAAACAGGAGGAGCGGGAGTGAGAAATGAAGACCTGCGGTCAGACACTCCTGCACATAACACACAATTTGTCAGTACACACACTCACACACACAAGTACTAACCACACAGACACACAGATTGAGTTTCTGTACACTGTTCTTCTCATTTATTACATCCAATTACATACATTATTACTAGTGCTGGACAGAGTTTAATGATTATTCATTCATTCATTTTTCTTTGAAAATGAATATAATATAATATAATATAATTTAATATAATATAATATAGTATAATATAGTATAATATAATATAATATAGTATAATATAAAATTAATATAATATAGTGTAATATAATATAATATAATATAATATAGTATAATATAATATAATATAATATAATATAATATAATATAATATAATATAATATAATTTAATATAGTATAATAAAATATAATATAATAAAATATAATTTAATATAGTATAGTATAATATAATTTAATATAATATAATATAGTATAATATAATTTAATATAATATAGTATAATATAATTTAATATAATATAATATAATATAATTTAATATAATACAATATAATATAATTTAATATAGTATAATATAATATAATGTAATATAATATAATGTAATATAATATAATATAAATTAATATAGTATAATATAATATAACACAACATAACATAACTTAATATAATTTAGTTTAATATAATATTATATATATATATATGTATATGTGTGTAATAGTATTTGTAATATGATGTTAATATTTCATGCAAATTTTTATTGCTTTAAATTTAATTGAGAGTAAACATTTTAGATCCATAGACATTTTTGAAAATTATTTTCTTAGTTAGTTTTATTGCCTTGTTTTCTAGTATAAAATCTAAATATTCATAAATCACAATGCATTTAGAAGGGACATAAAATTAAGTATTAACTTTATTAACTTTTTTAAAATGAGTATCAGGTGAAGAAAAGCAGAAAAATAAACAATTAATAGCTTTATTTTATTGATTTAAGAATAAATGGACCTCTTTTTGCTCTGTTGTTTACAAAACAAGACTTAATATTGTAATTTCAGAACTTTTAGATATTTTAATTAACGAGACTAAAATACTGATTAAGAAACACATTTTTGCTATGGCCAAATATATTATTAATATATTTATTGTTTAGCAATAATTTCCCTCAGCTTCTCTTTGGGGTAAGACAAGGCAAACTTTGTATACAAACTTTATTTATTGAGCACAAATTTTAACACAACCATAGTTAATCCAAAGTGCTTTACAATTTTGTGTCAGCGTCAGCCACGGTGAGGGCTATGCGACTGCGCGAAGGTTGCGCCGAACCATACACGTGCACTTGATGCAGAAGTATAAATCAGCCTTAAGACGTTCATATTAGGTTAGATTTAGTTTGTGATGTCAGGTGACCAAATTCAATATCTAAGATCAATGATGTTGATATTTGGTTGATTTTAGGTTGTGTTGAATAGTGACCAAAATCCAACGTCGAGCCAACATCTTAAACCAGGGTGTCCGCGGGGTCTTAAAAAGTATTAAAAGTTGATAAATCAATTATGAGAAAATTAAGGCCCTTAAAAGATATTAAAAAGTCTTGAACATTTTTATGAGGTCTTACATTTTCTTCAAGCGTTGTCCAAGTTATTGTTCAAGTGTTTGACACTAAGAAAGCATAAGTATATTTATTTTCCTAGATTTCCTCTGTCCGGGTGATGTCAAGTAATTTGCGACACATGCGGGAAGGTGATGTGACGCTCTCCACATGCAGCGAAACCATAGAGCAGGGCCCTCCAAATAGTGTCACTGAGACATCAAAAATACATTTAGTATTAAGTAAAAATTACAGCTATAGTTAAGTAGTGATGCGCATCTGTTCAATACAGCACGAGCTGCAGTTGAAGGCAGCGCAGAGCGTGAGTCACCTGACATTGAGTGGTGCGATCAGCCGAAAACATTTGGATACTGAAGCTTAAAGGCTTCTCAACGCTGCGTTTCTGTTCAAAACTGCTGCAAATAAAGAAAGTTATGCCACCTGTGTGCTAGTTTGAAGTTCCGAGCTTATATCACATATCGCGTCTTTTCCATGCACAAGTTCGTTAATCCCAATGTAAGAATATATGTCAATATGAGTGCGCAAGCGGAGCGATTTCAGACGCACCGAGTAAATGCAAAACATGAATGCAGATGATAATGACAGTTCATTTAAATACTTAGCTAATATAAAGCTTAAAGAGCCCATATTATACATGAAATAGGGTCATATGTAGGTTGTAAGGGTCTCCAACAACAGTCTAATATGCATGCAAGGTCAAACAACACTTTGATGGTCTTATAATCTGCATTTATTTTTACCTAATTATCCCAGCGACTCCCATATGAATCGTTCAGCGATTCATTTGTTCCCAAACCCCTCCTCAGCGCGAAGCTAATCTGCGCTGATTGGACCGATGACAGCCTGCTGCGATTGGTCGACAACACTGACAGGCTTCAGCGCGAGACAGAGTGAAATGCTCAGCTGCTAATCAACAATATAAAAGTAGTCACAGTGCACACACGCTTCATAGTGGATTTTGGCTGCCAGTGGGTGAATGTAAATACAGACGATGGACTTGAAAATACTGACGACTAACTATTTTATCAAGCAAAAAGTCCAAGAACTGGCGAGGAGATCTCCTAGCTTGCTGCAGTCTACTTGCTCTTTTCACACACACGCACACGCACACACACAGGGCCGGGGCGTCCATAGAGGAGACCTAGGGTGGCAGAATAGAGAGGGCGCGGCGCTCAGTTATATCCGCGAATCGCTCCGTTATATCCGTGGCGCTCAGTTATAACCCCGGGTTTGCGCGCTCTACTACTTGTGTTTCGTAGCTGCGTCATCACGAAACACCTAATGACTCGTTATCAAGACGACTCGTTTGAAGCACTATGAGTCGACTCTTTTATAGATGAATCAATAGTTTTAAACACTGTACACTTACAGATTTAAGCCTTAGCTGGATATTTCACTTCACTTAGAGCTGTGTTACACACTACATGGAAGGGCATTTTCAAAAACCCATAATATGGGCTCTTTAAACTTACATTAGACTTGATAACCGTGAAACCATGATTATTCTTTTGACTATATAATCGTACAACCAAAATCTATAATTGTTGCATCCCTAATTGTTACGCAGTTCAAAACACAACATATGAATGAGTCTGAATGTAGAAGTCTACTTGAGCAATGCACTGCTTTAGCTGTGCTCTGAAATACAACATTTGAATATGTTTGTAATAAAGCCACATTGTACAATGCAGTGATGTTATGTAGTTTCAAAATACAAAATATCAACATTTTAATGTAGAAAAAGCCAACGTGGGTGTCTTAAGGAGCAAAAATACAGCATATGGGCTCTTATATTGCTGTTGTGTCATCACTCATATTGCAGGTCAAATCTCTCCGGCCTCTCATTTGGGAGGCTTTATATGAACTGGCCCCCATGACAAACTAATTGAATATCCCTGATATAGAGCAAAACAGACGGCAAAATGTGGATAATGCAAGTTTGTGTCTCCTGGCTGGAGAAAGACGAGTTTAAACAGTGGCTGAAGCCTGTCGCTGAAAACAAACACGTAATTTATTCTTTCAAGGTTTGTTTCTTCTAAGTTTATCTGTTGCATGGTTGTGCTCCATTAATTTATTTAACTAATACTGTTTATTAAGTTGAAAGTTTGATACTGATTAGAACTTAAAGTGGCGATGAGGTCTTAAAATATTCTGAGAAGGTCTTAAACAGGTATTGAAATTTCCTTTAGGATTCCTGCATATACCCTGTAAGCCAATGTCTTATTGACGTCAAATACTGACATTTATTCGTCATGGCATGGCAACCAAATCCAACGTCTGATAAACGTCAAAGTGGTAACATCCACACAACGTCAAGCTGTTACATCATTTGGTTGATTTTAGGTTGAATGTTGACATCAGCCTGATGTTGATTTCTGATGTCAACCCGATTTTCATTTCCAAACACAACGCAGCGTCCAAACAACGTTGGGGTACAACATCAATCTGACATCATGTTGATGTCCTGTGCCTGCTGGGTGTACACTCAACCATATGGTGTGCGAGTTTAGTGTCGTCCCAAATAAAATACTACCTGCTTTTTTTATTAAATAGAAATTTAGACTTTTTCGCAGAATTTATTAGAGAAATAATAAATAACCAAATCTAGTCTGCTTATTTAATTATTTAGTCTTCTAAATGACTAAATATTGTTTCTACTGCAAAAAGAGCATGCCGATTGGGACACAATCTGTATTTAAATAATGACTGAAAAGGTGTTGTCATGTTTGCTGTGACTGTGATGTTTATTCGTAGTTTATTCATAGTCTACATTTAGCTTTTGGCTCCAGCTGATAGTTTTAAGGCCTTAAGTTGTGTAAAGAGTTTATTATCTATAGAAATCCTGCTGGGTTTTTGTCATTTGTGGTTTGGAGACAGTGAAATATGGCCTGTAACACATCTCGACATGTGCTCTGAGATCCTGACTCATATTTGAATCTCTTTCAGTGTGGAGATCTTTGTCTGCGTGTTGATATTTCCTCACGGGCTCTCTTTATTTGTCAGATCTCAAACACATCTGCCGCTCGGTGGATTGAGGCCTGAGAGTTTAACTTGAGCTCTTTGTCTTTCTTGGCACACGTCAATGTTTTTCTCCCGTTGAATACTAATATGTTTTTGCTCATGCAGTCGCTGGTTCATGTTAGACAGATGTTTGACTAGCAGTATCCAACTAAAGCTTATATTTTATTTAACAACTTCCTACTTAAACAGGAAGAAACATCTCTGCAGCATGCTAATAGACTATCTGCAAGTTTGGGTAACTATTTACAGAGGTTAACAAATATGATTAAATACATAGACTAATCATTAAAATAGTGCAGCATTCATTCTTTTTAGGTAATATTCATTTCAATATTTACTAACATACATCCCTCAGTATAAATGAGTTCACCCCTCACAGTCTCTCCTTTAAATTAATATTTTCCACTGGATGATTTACAATAATAATATGTGTGCATATACATTACATTAGTCAGTAGCAAAGACAAAACTGATGAACTAATCTAACAAATTAACTGAAGATCACAGAGAAATACACTCACCGGCCACTTTATTAGGCACACCTTACTAGTACCGAGTTGGACCCCCTTTTGTCTTCGGAACTGCCTTAATCCTTTGTGGCAGAGATTCAACAAGCTACTGGAAATATTCCTCAGGGATTTTTTTCCATATTAACATGATAGCATCAAGCAGTTGCTGCAGATTTGTCGGCTGCACATCCATGATGTGAATCTCCC
>NC_079438.1:58763846-58801346 GCF_903798145.1 Danio aesculapii
TTCTGTTCGAGACATGATACTGATTCTCACATCACACACAGATGCTCATTTAGACATTAAAAGAGGATTTTTTATGATGCTGCTGAGCTGAAAATACAGAATTGTGTGAGATATGTGCTATAAAAGTTATACAAATATGTGTTAAAATGTTAATATTAATAACTCTGCTTTTTAAAGTTGAGTTTTAAAAGATTTAAGAATTAAGTCAGACATAAATGCAGATTTAAAATGCTGAATTTAGTATTAGAATATTAACATTTATAATTGTAATTCGATAATTCTAGACAATTATGTCAGACGCAAACATTTTAAATGAAATGTAAAATTGTATTTTGTAAAATTAATAAAAAATTTTAATTGTAACTTTAGTTATTTTAATGTAAATATTCATAATACTTCTTAGCCAAAATTACAGAATTATGTCAGACATAAATGTCTGGAGGGACTATGCCTCTCGGCTGGCCTGGGAACACCTCGGAATCCCCCCGGAGGAGCTGGAGGAAGTGTCCGGGGAGAGGGAAGTCTGGAGTTCTCTCCTAAGACTGCTGCCCCCGCGACCCGGCCCCGGATAAGCGGATGAAAATAACATGACAAATGATCAATTAAAATTAATTTATAATTATTATATTATATGGAATATTCTAATACAAACTGTTGGTATTGTAATAGAAATGCTCTTAATTAAGTGATTATGTCAGAAAAGAATAAATGCTAAATTAAAAATTGGCGGTTCATTCCGCTGTGGCGATCCCTGATTAACAAAGGGACTAAGCTGAAAAAGAAAATGAATGAAAATAGAAGTAAACAGTTTTATTGTTGCAGTTTTGCATTGAGATACATTGTGATTCTGAAAGTAATTATACATATTATAACACATTCGGTTAATAGTTAACTGTTAGTACAGACGAATAAATGCATCGCATTAAGATTATCAGCTTGTTCATGTTAAAACTGTGTTATCCAGATTGATTCATGCAATATAAATCCATAAATCATGTAAAATGTGTATTTATATATCTAAGCACAAGCATATATCTGTTTACAGTGTTATTAAAGACACACAGCATAAACAACACAAGGTGAAAAGATCAATCTTCAACATTTTAAAGTTCCTGTCAAATCGTAATAAAGTTTAATAAAAGTTTATTTATAATAATTTTATAATGCATGTTAGTTGTGACCGGTCCAAACACATATTTCTCCCCCTGAAAATAACATTAAGATAACATTAGGTTATCTATAATCTAGCATGTTTTAAAACAGTGACAACAAAATTAACATTAGGAACATGTAATATCAAAGCTTGTATTTGTCACTTCCTCCTAAATGGATCAATTCTTCATTCCTCCTTCAGTTTCTCATCAGATCTTCTGACCAGTCAAATGCTCTCTAGTATCTGACATTCCCCTCCTCCTGCAAAACTCTATTACTGTATGAGCTCAACCACTCTCACTGGCAGAGCTCTGATTAAAACAATTGCTATTGCCTGTATTATTATTATTTTTTAAAGAAGGAGCTACTCGATGTCCTGCTCTGTCTTCATGTTTGAGTTCTAACTACGTCACACGTCCAACAAAAAATGCACATTTAAAGCACTTCACAGGATCACAAGTTCAATGCTTTGTTTTCTTGTATGCCAGAAGCTGCTGTGGTCACCTTCAAATGTTAATCTTCAGCAGGGCGAAGACAGAAATTGGCTAAGGAGGAAATATATAAGCAGTTTAAATGATTATAACTTGTAAATAAAAGGAGTGTTTATATAGGGTGTAATTATGCTTACACTGGACTTCCAGCAGCACTGATGTGTTCTGAACGCCGTGTTGGTTTTCAGCTCTGCAGTAGTATTGTCCACTGTGTGATGGGTTTGTGTTGCTGATGATCAGGTTTGGTCCGGTCTGCACTGGTTTCAGGTCTCCTTCAGTGTGTCTGTACCAGCTGTATTTGACTGCTGGGTTTGCTTCACTGCTGCAGCTCAGAGTCACTGAATGACCGTCCACAATCACACCAGCTGGACTTACATGAGCAGATATGCTTTCAGGAGCATCTGAAGAAGGAGACAATAAGCCATTATTTTGTACCAACAAAGGAGCATTGGGAATATGTACCCAGGCCTACATTTTTTGGGAACCGAGAAATATGTGACTGGGGGTGCATATGTCTGTGTGTAAAATCTGCAGATCGTCAGGTACGGTGTCAGACTTAGGACTTGGAGTGCAATGGGACTGGTGTTCAAGTCCAGTGAAGGAAGGTTTCAGAAACCAGGTAAAATGAACGCCTTCCTAAATAAAGGCAGTTTAAAATTATGGTAAAAGCAAAGTGATGGCTTGAACTATGTACTACTCTGTACTAGTTTGCTTTTGTAAACACTATGGGTTGGGTTTAGGGAAGGGGACAGGTGGGTCAATCGATATCAAGCTGATGTAATATGCACGAAGACAAGCCGATCGGTTTCTCTCACAGATGTGCACGAGAGAGATGTTAAGATTGGCAGACATGTCAACGTCATCCTCTGGTGGATTTAGAAGAAAGGTCACGCACTGGAAAACGTCCCGGTAGCAATGTATTCAGGATTGTCAAAATGTATTGATCTCCTCTAGTAGATTTGTGAAACCAAAACCTATTTTTTGGTTCTCAAATATGTAGCCCTGGGCACACATCTCCAATGTGCATGGCTTGACCGATACCTTTTTGCAAATTAGCAGTAGTGTAAAGCCATTTAACAGTAATCATTAATGTCTAGGTTTGACATGTATCCTTTCATTTGTCTAGAACAGGGGTGTCCACACTCGGTCCTGGGGGGCCAGTGTCCTAGAGGATTTAGCTCCAACCCTAATCAAACACACCTGAACCAGCTAATCAAGCTCTTACTAGGTATACTAGAAACTTCCAGACAGGTGTGTTGAAGCAAGTTGGAGCTAAAGTCAGCAGGACACCGGCCCTCCAGGACCGACTTTGGACACCCCTGGTCTAGAATAAACACTATATGTGATAATTTTGCATGATCTGTTACTGTTCAGCAGAGTACCGAATATTCAAACTGAACATCCAAATACATTCATTAGATCTCCAGTGCATTACTGAGTAAATTAGAGTAAATCAGTAAAGACTCTCATTATACTTACACTGGACGTCCAGCAGCACGGATGTGTTCTGAGTCCCATGTTGGTTTTCAGCTGTACAGTAGTATTGTCTACTGTGTGACCGGTTGATGTTGCTGATGGTCAGGTTTGGTCCGGTCTGCACTGGCTTCAGGTCTCCTTCAGTGTGTCTGTACCAGCTGTAGTTCACTGCTGGGTTTGCTTCACTGCTGCAGCTCAGAGTCACTGAATGACCCTCCACAATCACATCGTATGTTTGAACAGATGGTTTTTCTGGAGGATCTGATGAAGGAGAAAAGAATTTAGGCCATAAATGCAATTGATGCCGTTTAGTTTATTGTAATTGTAATTATAGAATATTGTGACTAAATACGCTTAATATTTACGCTGGACTTCCAGCAGCACTGATGCTTTCTGAGTCCCATGTTGGTTTTTAGCATTACAGTAGTATCGTCCACTGTGTGACCGGTTGATGTTTCTGAGGATCAGGTTTGGTCCGGTCGGCACTGGTTTCAGGTCTCCTTCAGTGTGTCTGTACCAGCTGTACTTCACTGCTGGGTTTGCTTCACTGCTGCAGCTTAGAGTCACTGAATGACCCTCCACTGCTACACCAGTAACATGAGCAGATATGCTTTTCGGAGCATCTATGCCATCAAAAAAAAATATTGAAATGTTTAAAAGCAATGTTCCTGAAAGAAAGATAGGGAGACATTTGGATATTTAAGCTTCAACAGTGCAGATCATCATTAAAAGATTCGAAGAATCTGGAGGAATTTCAGTGCGTAAAGGACAAGAGCGCAAACCTAAGCTGAACAACCGTGATCTCCGATCCTTCAGGCAGCAATGCATCAAGAATCCTCATTCATCTATAAGTCATATCAACCCATGGGCTCAGGAATACTGCAGCAAACCTTTGTCAACTACCTCAACAGGTAGTTACATCCACAAATGCCATTGAAAATTGTTCTGTTTAAAAAGGAAGCCCTATGTTAACAGTGTCCAGAAGTGCCATCATACATTGGAAATGTGTACTGTGGTTAGATGAATCATTATATCAGATATTTTTAAGGAGAAACAGATGCCGTGTGCTCCGGAGCAAAGAAGAAAAGGATCATTCAGACTGTTACAACAACAAGTTCAAAAGACAGGGTCTGTCATGGTATGGGGTTGTGTCAGTGTCCTTGGTAATTGATGCGCCAATAATGCTGAAAAGTTCAGAGAGATTTTGGACCACAATATGCTGCCTGTTTTTCAGGGACGCCATGTATATTTCAACAAGACATTGCAAATCCACATTCTGCACACATTACAAAGTCCTGGCTGCGGAAGAAGACGATACAAGTACTGGATTGGCCTGCCTGCAGTCCCGACCTGTCTCAAATATAGAATGTGTGGCGCATTTTGACGAAGAGCCTGTACCTCCCGTTAAGACTTGTTTGCAGGAAGAATTGGACTAAATTACACGTGAAACACTTCATCACTTGGTGTCTTCAGTTCCTAAACATCTTTTAAGTGTTGTGAAACTGAATGGCATCATTACAGAGTGGTAAAAGCTTTACTGATACAACTTTTTAAAAATGTGCTCCAAGTAGCAAAATTGGAATATGTGTTTATTTAAAAAATCATGAACACATTAAATAATGTTTGTTTTATTGTCTGCAATGAAATACAAGTCTGTCACGGTTCGGTGACGGGAAAAGGGAGACCAAACCAAAACCAAAACCAACTAGACGGAGACCCTGAGAATGAAAAAGCGCGATGCTGACGGAAGAAAACACAAACACAAGTACAAGAGCGCGCGTCCCAAGGACACCCAGAGACACACACAATGACAAAACAAGTGCTCGACCCAAGAAAACTCGAGGCGAGCACAACAGGACAGGTCAAGACAGAGCTAGTGTCCGGACTCTGCCACCAAAACAAGAATTTACAAGACCAGAGTGGCAGAACCCTGACACAAGTCAAAGTAAATTTGGAAAGCACTACTTTCTTTTTTATGTGTTTTCCATACTGTCCCAAATTTTTCTGATTTGGGGTTGTATTTTTATACAATTTTGTAAAGAAATATAAAGACACTTTGTACTTACACTGGACGTCCAGCAGCACTGATGCTTTCTGAGTCCCATGTTGGTTTTTAGCATTACAGTAGTATCGTCCACTGTGTGACCGGTTGATGTTTCTGAGGATCAGGTTTGGTCCAGTCGGCACTGGTTTCAGGTCTCCTTCAGTGTGTCTGTACCAGCTGTATTTGACTGCTGGGTTTGCTTCACTGCTGCAGCTCAGAGTCACTGAATGACCCTCCACTGCTACACCATTAACATGAGCAGATATGCTTTTAGGAGCATCTGAAGGAAGATAATTTAGACCGTTACATTATAATTGGTAATAGTATTTATAGATCATCTGATTGAAGTGATTCCTGTCTTACACTGAACGTGTAGCTGACGGGTGCTGGATGTTGTGATCTGCTGCCGTGTGTAGTGTGTTGAAATGCAGGTGAATTTAACTCTATGATGACGGTGAGTTACAGTGAACGTCAGATCAGAGAAGCGATGTGTTTGGCTTTGATGCTGCTTTTGTGTGACGTCTTCATTGATGAGGTTTTTAAGAGTTGAGCTCCATGTGAGAAATGATGATTGAGATGGACAGTAGATCATAAAGCAGCTCAGAGTCACTGATTTTCCCTCTATCACCTCTGTCACCTCCATCACCTCCCGCTGATCCTGAAACAGACGCACTGTGGGTTTGGGTGGAGACTCTGAAACACACACAGATGATATTACAAGATAACATATATACCATCTTATTGACCTTATACTCGTTTTTGTGATTGTTTTAGAACTTCTGATTCAGTGGCTTATGGCAAAAATCTTACATGAAGAATTAGGTATGAATATGTAATAAAGTTCAACATCCACATTATGTTGCAAATCAAAATTATATTTATTTGGTTGCATGATAATTCCTGTTCGTTGGCTATTCAGTGATCAATTTAACTAAAAATCAATTTAACTAAAAGACTTAGAGTAAAAATAAAACTTCATTGTTTGTGAATGTGATAATAAATCAAATATAGCTGGTTTGCAGTAGCATGGATCATATTTGCAGTTTTTTCATCAATTAAAGGTGCAGTAGGTGATCTGCCAAAATGCTAACTGTTAGCATAATATCGTTGAAACACAGTCCCACCCCTGCCGTCCAAAGCCTTGCTTCCTGAAACACGAACGCGCACATTAAAGATGACAGTAGGCAACCTAGTAGATCATGTCATTCACCAGTTAGAAAACTTTATATACTTTATAATACTACAATTCCCAAAGAAAAACTGTTTTATATCAGCACGTTTCAGTTGTGTAGCAAGCAAAACTTGTCATAATGTGCAATATTTCATGCATGCAAGGATCGCCGGTCCCATGCTGTCCTAAAGCAACTACTATCTGCTTAGTGCTCAGCCAGCGGTGTGCAGGAATTACACTTATTACCAAGACATACTGACATGCTATTTCAGAGCGAATATTCAGAGTAGCATGATAAACAATATCGTGAGCGCATCACAGGCTGTCATTGCTCAAAAATGAACCGATGTGAATATAAAAGCAACTTCAGCTCAGTAAAGGAGGCTCTGTGGAATAGCGCTATTTACTGATGTTTTGTTGTTAAACTAAATATAAATCTACATTATCGATGCTGTAAAAGGCCTTATGAAGCTGAAAATAGTCACATCAATCTGTCGCCGGAAGATTTCAGTGGCTGAACAACACTTCTGTGCATATAACCCATTCATAACAACACAATCTACATCAGGTCTGCGTGACTAAAATAGTTTAACACAGAACATTACCTGTCTAACAGAAACACTTCAGCCATGGTGTCGTCCTTTCTTCAGTGTGCAAAAGTAGCTCCAATATTCATTCAAGATTTTAAAATTTTGATTCAGCGTTTGATTTTAACGTTGTCACTGTTGTGGTGTACGCACAAATGGCGAATCTGCGTGAACGGGTGCGCGGTTGTGGCTGAACAACACTTCTGTGCATATAACCCATTCATAACAACACAATCTACTGTACATCAACTTTGCATGACTAAAAACATACTATAACATTACCTGTCTAACAGAAATCCTTCAGCCATGGTGTCGTCCTTCCTCCAGCATGCAAAACTAACTACAATATTGATTCAGGACTTTGAAAAGTTTTAATTCAGCGTTTAGTTTTACTGCCGTGATTGTCTCTTGTGCACATGAATGAGCATGCACGCATGTATGCGCAAATGGCGGATCTGCATGAACAGAGTTGAGCGGTTGTACAAATCTACATGTGTTGACAGACAGTTTGAGCTACTTATCAGAATTATAGGAATTGTCGACCTGACAATATTTAATTGGATGAACATTTTTTAGTCTTATGCCTTACCCAGAATATAACAATACTTTTAGATCATTTACTTTAATCAGTACTATCGGAATGTGAAGAGACTTTCAACCAGCACAACAAAACGTGTTTCTGAAGACAATCACCTGCTGCACCTTTAACTTTTGTGTTAATGAATGATATTGGAAGTTTCACACATTAAAAATAAGGTGGCAGAAGCATCATGAGCAATCACACTCACCTATGAAGACGATTTCCACTTGAGAGTGTTGGGGACTGTTGTAGCTATATTGCAGTCCGCCGCTGCCTTCAAGTCTGAAGAAATATGACTCTCTGTGTTTTAGATTGAGATTATCGAAGCGAGTGGTGCAGTTTTTCTCTGTAGCAGAGCCAAACATTTCTCCTTTTAGGAGTTCACTGTTTGGGCTGCTGGAGTCAAACACTACAACTTCAGAGACACTTTCAAAAAGACCCAAAAAAGTATATTTTTCATATTTTACCCATAATCTCTTAGCTGTATTAGTGAGATCATATCTATATCTCTGATCAATATCGAATGAGCAGGGTATATAAACACAGGATCCTTCTAGAGCTTCTACTCGCTTTGGCAGATTGATACTGAAGTCACATAAAACACCTGAAACAAACACAACCAGACTCAAGTAACTAATCAAGCACAGAGAACATGAAGAGTTAAATCTGATTCAAAAGCAGAAGAATAATCTTTAAGAACGAGACCTTTTATCAGACATCCAGAAATGATGAACATCACAGATATCTCCATCATTTGCTCTGACTCCAGCTGACAGAAAATATAGAAATGCATTTAAAACACAATTATGAGTTTTCTCAGAAGTAAATGTAGGTTTTTCTGTGTTGCGTGTGAAGGACTTACCACCAGATGTGTGAAAAGAAAACTCAAGCTGTAATGTCACACTTTTCACAGTGGCAGAAATGCGCCTCACGTTTATAGCAATTTCCCTTTCAGTCTGCGCTGTGAAACAACAGCCTTAAAAGGAAGTCAAATGTTCGTCACAAGTCAGCATTCATTATGTTGTGAGATTCAGTCTTCAGTACAGTATTTATGTTGATGTAAAAAATAATTCAGTACTTTAAAAGTGAAAAGAAGGTATTTGGACACAAACCTGGAGACTTGTGACCAGAGCATCCAATATTGGTGTGTATTGTATATAACGTCAGCAGTTTAAGCTGCCCACTTGGTAAATATAAACTAGTCCATCAGTAAAATTACTCAAATATCTCAAAACCAGTTATATTTATTAGACTTCTAATATTTCTATAAAACATGTAATGAAAGAATTGTAGTGTACACTCACCGGCCACTTTATTAGGCACACCTTACTAGTACCGGGTTGGATGCCTTTTGAACTGCCTTAATCCTTCCTGGCAGAGAGATTCAACAAGGGACTGGAAATATTCCTCAGAGATTTTGCTCCATATTGACATGATAGCATCACGCAGTTGCTGCAGATTTGTCGGCTGCACATCCATGATGTGAATCTCCCATTCTACCCCATCCCAAAGGTGCTCTATTGGATTGAGCTCTGGTGACTGTGGAGGCCATTTGGGTACAGTGAACTCATTGTCATGTTCAAAAAAGCAGTCTGAGATGATTGGTGCTTTATGACATGGTGTGTTATCCTGCTGGAAGTAGCCATCAGAAGATGGAGACACTGTGCTCATAAAGGGATGAACATGGTCAGCAACAATACTCAGGTAGGCTGTGGTGTTGACACGATGCTCAATTGGTACTAATTGACCCAAAGTGTGCCAAGAAAATATCCCCCTCACCATTACACCACCACCACCAGCCTGAACCGCTGATACAAGGCAGGATGGATCCATGCTTTCATGGTGTTGAGGCCAAATTCTGACCCGACCATCTGAATGTGGCAGCAGAAATGGAGACTCATTAGACCAGGCAACGTTTCTCCAATCTTCTATTGTCCAGTTTTGGTGAGCCTGTGTGAATTGTAGCCTCAGTTTCCTGTTCTTAGCTGACAGGAGCGGCACCCGGTGTGGTCTTCTGCTGCTGTAGCCCATCCGCATCAAGGTTGGACGTGTTGTGTGTTCAGAGATGCTCTTCTGCAGACCTCGGTTGTAACGAGTGCTTATTTGAGTTACTGTTGCCTTTCTATCAGCTGGAACCAGTCTGGCCATTCTCCTCTGACCTCTGGCATCAACAAGGCATTTGCGCCCACAGAACTGCTCCTCACTGGATATTTTCTCTTTGTCGGACCATTCTCTGTAAACCCTAGAGATGGTTGTGCGTGAAAATCCCAGTAGATCAGCAGTTTCTGAAATACTCAGGCCAGCCCGTCTGGCACAAACAGTTCTCAAATAGTTGAGATGTTTTAATTCTGATGCTTTCACAATACTGAATTGCTTGTTTCACATAGTGTTGTGTTGTGTTGTGTTTGAATTGAGCCCATGAACTCTAAATACAGTATATTGAGGATTATACTCTAAATGGTTGCGTAATTTAAGCTAATTAAACAAAATCTTAGCGTCAAAGAGTAAAATGTAGTCTCCAGATTTACAGCAGATCATGTTTGCTCACCACACTGGCGTTTCCTCTGTGTGTCTGCTTGAATTAACTTCTCTTATGAAAAAAGAGTATATGACAGAGAGAGAGAGAGAGAGAGAGAGTTGAATGTGTTTAAATGACTTGTTCTTGTTTGTGTTTGTGTAATTGCTGTGCTGTTTAGTTAATTTGAGAGGAGTTTGAACACTCATTATACTGGAGCTGCTTCTTCAGCTTAATAGGAATCAACTCATGCAGAAATGTTCATGTTTTAATTATAAGATGTGTGAGTGTGTGGATGTGTGTTTGTGTGTCATCTATCTATCTATCTATCTATCTATCTATCTATCTATCTATCTATCTATCTATCTATCTATCTATCTATCTATCTATCTATCTATCTATCTATCTATCTATCTATCTATCTATCTATCTATCTATCTATCTATCTATCTACCTGTCTGTCTGTCTGTCTGTCTGTCTGTCTGTCTGTCTGTCTGTCTGTCTGTCTGTCTGTCTGTCTGTCGGTTTGTCTATGTGTGTCTGTCTATCTATCCAGGTTTCTGTCCATTGTTCTATTCATCCATCCATCTGTTCATCCGTCCGTCCATCCATCCATCCATCCATCCATCCTTCAAAGTTTCTTTCAATGCATCCATTCATCCGTCCATCCATGTTTCTGTCCAATGTTCTATCCATCCATCCATTTATGTTTCTTTCTATGCATTCATCCATCCATCCATCCATCCATCCATCCATCCATCCATCTGTTTGTCCATCCTTTCAACCCCTCATGTTTCTGTCCATTGTTCTATCCATCCATCCATCCATCTATGTTTTTTTCAATGCATCCATCCATTCGTCTGTTCATTCGTCCGTCCGTCCACCCATCCATCCTTCGAAGTTTCTTTCAGTGCATCTATTCATTCGTCCATCCATGTTTCTGTCCAATGTTCTATCCATCCATCCATTTATGTTCCTTTCTATGCATTCGTCCATCCATCCATCTGTTCGTCCATCCTTTCATCCCTTCATGTTTCTGTCCATTGTTCTTTCCATCCATCCATCCATCCATCCATCAATGTTCTTTCAATGCATCCATCCATTCGTCTGTTTATCCGTCCGTCCGTTCGTCCACCCATCCATCCTTTGATGTTTCTTTCAATGCATCCATCCATTTGTCTGTTCGTCAGTCTGTCCGTCCATTAATCCATCTTTCGATGTTTCTTTCAATGCATCCATGCATCCATTCATCTATTCATGTTTCTGTCTGTTGTTCCATCCATCTATCTATCTGTTTCTTTCAATGGATCCATCCATCTGTCTGTTCATCCAGCCATCCATCCTTCAATGTTTCTTTCAGTGCATCCATCCATCCATCCATCCATCCATCAATCCATCCATGTTTCTGTCCATTGTTCATCCATCCATCCATTCATGTTTCTTCAATGCATCCATCCATCCATCTGTTCGTTCGTCCATTCATCCATCCATCCTTCAATGTTTCTTTCAATGCATCCATCAGTGTGTTCATCCATCCATGTTTCTGTCCATTGTTCTATCCATCTATCCATTTGTTTCTTTCAATTCATCCATCCATCCATCTGTCTTTTCATTTGTCCGTCCATCCATTCGTCCTTCGATGTTTCTTTCAATGCATCCATCCATTCGTCCATCCATACATCCATTCATGTTTCTGTCCATTGTTCCATCCATCCATCCTTCGATGTTTCTTTCATTACATCCATCCATCTATGTTTCTGTCAATTGTTCCATTCATCCATCTCTCCATCTGTTTCTTTCAGTGCATCCATCTGTCTGTCCGTCCGTCCATCCATCTATCCATCCTTTGATGTTTCTATCAATGCATCCTTTCATCTGTTTGTCCATTTATCCATCCATCCATCCATCTAACCATCCATTCATTCATTCATTCATTCATTCATCCTTGTCCATTATTCTATCCATCCATTCACCCATCCATACAGTTTTCTTACTTGAGATGTTCGAGGCTAGAAAAGTCATTGAGAATGATAGAGCAGTGGTGGTGGTGTGTGTGTGTGTGTGTGTGTGTGTGTAAATGTTTAAGAGTGCAGCTAAACCCCGCACACAGCAGGACGCGTCTGATTGTTTGTCTGCTGAACGTCATGCATCTCCTCTAAAAGCGTGGAGTTCAGAGCCCAGAGGACCCGCACGATAACAGCCATTACACCTCCAGACATCTGGCCTGAAGGAGTGATTGCGCCGCCAGCGTCTAATCATAACAGCGCTTTATTTATCTGAGTGATTGCATCAGAAGCAGTAAGGGACCCTGCTGTCTATTAAGCATACATGAATACACACTGTCTAGTGAAGGAGTGAGATGAGGGTCGTCTGAGGTCCAGCCGTGTGTGTTTACGGTCCCACAGGCAGTCTAGCGATATATATACACACACACACACACACTCGACTTCACATCAAACCTGATGGAGAACAACTTACTCAAGGCAAGTGTGTGTGTTGTTCCAGTGTCTATACACATTTAAAGGGACAGTTCACCCATAAACAAAAATTACATCATCATTTCCTCGTTCTTCTACTTGTTCAAAACATGTATGAGTTTCACTCTTTTGTTAAATACAAAGGAAGATATTCTGAAGAATGTTTGAACAAACAGCCATTGACTTTCATAGTGTTTCTACCATGGATGTCAATGGCTGCTTTTTCCCCACCATCTTCCGAATATCTGGTTTTATATAGGGCTGGCTGTGTGTTTGCAGTGGCAGCCACTAGACTTTGCAATCCACCTTTATATGTTAGAAAGGCAAAGTTGGCCCATGGTAACCTTTGATTTGGCCCACTATCCCATCTGAGAAGAGAGGGAGAATGATGGGAAGGGGGATGAAGCCAATGCTTTTGACAGAGATTTTCAATTTGTACTTAATGTTACGCTTTGGTTCTTTGTTTTATTTTCTGAGCTACAAAAAAGTAGACTGAAATCAGTAGTGTGTGTGTATGTGTATGTGTTGTTTTATGAATGGGATTCTTTATGTTTTTACTGTATTACGTTGATTAGTATATTTAAAGCAATGTTTTCTAGCTATTTTTAAATATTACACACAGCAACTTTTATGTAAAATAGTTTGCTATATGGTCCTTCAGCCCACAGCTCTCAAACTAGTTTGAGTTTTGGTCCTTCATAAGGAAAGGTTTGGCCACCCCTGGTCTAAAGAGTGCATGTGCAGTTACATTTAAGTCCTTATCCACTTTTGTGTTTCTGTCCATTGTCCATCCATCCATCTTTTTATGTTTCTTTCAATGCATCTATCCATCTGTCCATTCATCCATCCATGTTTCTGTTCATTGTTCCATCCATTCGTTTATGTTTCTTTCAATGCATCCATCTATCCGTCTGTTAGTCCATCCTATCCATCAATCCAACCATCTTTTGATGTTTCTATCAATGCATCCATCTGTCCGTCCATCCATGCATTCATGTTTCTGTCCATTGTTCTATCCATCCATCCATTTAAGTTTCTGTCAATGCATCCATCCATCTGTCTGTTCGTCCGTTCATCCATCAATCCATCCTTCAATGTTTCTTTCAATGCATCCGTCCGTCCATCCAGCCATCCATTCATGTTTCTGTCCATTGTTCCATCCATCCATTTATGTTTCTTTCAATGCATCCATCCGTCTGTTGGTCCATCCATCCATCCTTCGATTTTTTTTTCAATGCATCCTTTCATTCATCTGTCCATCCAACCATGTGTCTGTCCATTGTTCTATCCATCCATCATTAATGTTTTTTTTCACTGCATCCATCCATCCATCCATCCATCCATCCATCCATCAATCCATGTTTCTGTCTATTGTACTATACATCCATCCATTTATTTTTTTAATGCATTCATCCATTCGTCTGTCCGTCCATTCTATCCATCCATCCTTCATTGTTTCTTTCAATGCATCCATCCATCCGTCCATCCATCCATCCATCCATCCATCCATGTTTCTGTCCATTGTTCTATCTATACATCCATTCATGTTTCTTGCATTGAAGGATATTCGAGGAAGTGTGTTTTCCTCTTCATATTATTTCATAACATATTAATAAATCCCTGTTTAGCAAATGAGTTCATTGCACAGACTAAGTGCAGTTTTACATTTTAAATGATTATTATTTTCCGTCTGTCTATTTGAGTTATTAGGACAGCAGGATTTTCCTGAATGCATCAAATGATGACATTTAGTGCTCTTGTTCTGTGAATATCTGAGAACAATGGCAGTAATTATTCCATTACGCAACATTAATAATTATATAATTCAAAAACCTTGTAGCGGATACTTCTGAGATCATTAAATGTAATTAATATAATGACGGTCTCCTTTATGATGATGATTATGGATGAAAACAGGAGGTCTGTTCATTATCTGCAATTCTATTGGTCAGCCGGTCAAAAAATGAAGCCCCTCCCATCAGCAAAAACACTCTTATTGACCCATAATCCTCTCAGTATGAAGTACAGAGCTAAACCCTCAGCCTTTAGCAGTAAGAAAGCACTGTTAAAACACTGTAATCAAGCATTAATGCAGGTTATTTTAAAGCAGCTTCACACTAATAAACACAAAAATATGAGATACATTTAATTCTAGTCCCAAGAGGTTTAGAGGTTTTTAATCTAGTTTTGAGCTGAGAGAGTGTGTCTGAGCCTCGGACAATATCAGGAATGATATTCCAGAGTTTAGGAGCCATAAATGAGAAGACTCGACCTCCTTTAGTGAACTTATTATTCTGGGGGCTATCAGATGCCCTGAGTTTGGAGATCTTAAGAGGCGAGTTGGATTGTAGCGAGAATTAAAATAAATAATAAATTATTTAAAGCTTTATTGGTAAGAAGCAAAATTTTAAAATCAATACGAAACTAAACAGGCAGCCAGTGTACGGAGGATAAATTTGGGGTGATATCATCATATTTTCTTGACCCAGTATGAACTCTGGCAGCTGCATTTTGCACTAACAGAAGCTTATTAAAAGAGGATCCTGGACAACCAGCGAACAGAGCATTACAGTAATCCAGCCTAGAGGTCATAAAAACATGAACTAGCTTTTCTGCATCTGAGATGGTAGCATACTTTGTAACTTAGCGATATTTTCAGATGAAAGAAGGTTTTTTTTGTGACATTGGAGATTTGATTTTCAAAATTTGTCTTAAAAATATGCGAACCCTTAAAAACACAATATAAAGTAGTTTTTAAATACAATATGGTTCACATTCAGCATCTATGTTATTTAATGTGCTGTATGTAAGTTTTTGACTCTTCTAACGCATAAAAACACCGTAATATGTTTGCAGATATTTCAGAAACATGCTCAGTGAACATTCTTGTTTATCTGAAAAACAGTGCTGAAGTCAGATATTCTGCTTTGAAAATGTGCATTACGTGCCAGAATGTCTGTATTTGTTTGGTCATTTATCTCGCCCGATGCCAGTTTAGCCAATTATATTTCAGCACCCTGGGTTGCCAGATGGTGGAAAACAACTATTTGGTTCATTCAGTAAGTAAGACTTTCAAAGTGAAAATCAACCTCCTGTGGACAGTAGCAGACTCCGAAATGAGACGCAGATTCAGAGTTCCACATGAGGTGGTTATTAATGAACAAATAATATAAATATTACAAACATAAACATTAGGTGAGCAGGTTACATTGTAACCCTGTGTCCTAACAACACGCTATGTGACCAGATACACAGTGATGAGCAATTAGGCTGTTTGCAGCAGACGAAGCATGACAGAAAGTTAGCCATTTAGGAGCACAGAATAGTGCACTCACTGCACTCCAGCAAAACGGTAAGGTTATAATCTAATAAATACATATTAAACCTCTTTAATATTATTAAATGTAGATGCTGAATCAGTGATATATGTTGGTTTTCACTGAGTCTCAGGTCTAGAGTTCAGTTTCAGACGGTTTATTTTATTGTCCAGATCTGAGCTGAACTAGCTGCTGCTGCTTTCATGGCAATAAATGTGATGTAAAGTGGCATTCAAACTCACATTATTAGCATTAACACTGGATAAAGCACATGAGGTGTACCCGAGCTGATCATCGTCAGTTTTCTGGTGTTCAGAAGCCGTTTCTAAAATATACATACTAAATGTTGGTTAGAAGAAAAACTCTTTTAATATGAAAATATTCCTTCTATCGTGCGCCTTTGCTTTTATCTTGAACGCGGTTTAAATCAGCCTTAAATCAGCCTTTAGACTCGATAGTCAGGCACACTCCTGTTGGTGTTGTCAATCTGGCAACCTGCGATTGCGTGTGTTTTGATCCAGGACTGCAATACCTAGTTCAACCACTGGGTGTCAAACTTACATACTGCACCTTTAAGCTGCTTTGACACAATCTGAGAGGGGTCTGGATGCAGACCTGGTGCAGTGCAATCTGAGCTGCATCCAATGCTTTTTAATGGGCTCATCTAAACCCACCCGTCACAGTGACGTCACTCGCTCCATTTGAGTGCATTGTGTCTGACATTGCATCATAAAGGCTGCATCCAGATACTATTGCACAATATACACTTTAAAAAGCGCTTTAGAAATAAAGATTTACCATTTTATAGAGGAAAAAATCTATATTTTTGCACATCGTTGTGATGCTAACATGCCCTCTGTATGCAGATTTCTCAGTTTAGAGTCTGAGAGTTTCTGAAATGATGTTTTGCTGACAGTGATTATCAGTCTCTGTGCAGTATATGGTATAGTGCTGCATTCAGAAGAGCACACTAGCATCATTTCCTCTTTCTGTCGTGTGTTTATTCAGTGGTCATCAGTAATATTCTGAATTCAGGCTAGTTTCCCCTGTGCAGTGAAAGCTCGTCCTCACTGAGCACACACACTGTCTGTCAGAACACACACGTGTGGAGGAAACAGCAGCTCAATGAGTGTGTGTGTGTGTGTGTGTGTGTCTGTGTTCCAGAACACTGCCTCCTGCTGGACACACACATGCGCACACAGTCATTCACATTTACACACACACACACACATAAAGACACTCTCATATACACACACTCAAACGCACACACATTCTCACTCAAACATACTCTCTCTCACACAATAATTTACACACATACACTCTCTCTCACACATTCACTCTCAGACACACTCTCTCACACACACACACACACACACGCTTAATGTGAACATATTAAAACATTTCATAACCTACTGCAACATCTTGATATGCAATCAATGTAGCGCTGTCAAATGAGTGTGGAGCAGATTACATGTAAAGCACACATGAAGTATTTTAATTAAGTCGTTGTCTTAAGTTGCTGCACCACTGTTGTCATGTTTGCTCATTTGCATAATTCGTTTAGTGACTGGAGTGTGTGCATAAATCAGCAGCAGACGTCCACACTGAAGCCCTCGTGTGTTAAAGTGTCCCACGTCCATTACATTTCAGTTGGCGGTTCATTCCGCTATGGTGACCCCTGATAAATAAGGGACTAAGATGAAGGAAAATGAATGACACACAGTACTAATGTCTAACTCTTGTCATTTTGTGTGGTTTGATGTGACCTGGAGGAAGGCGTTCGCTGACCTGACATCAGACTCTGAAGACTGACATGCATCGCTCATGATGAAAGCGGCACGTAATGAAGCTGTCAGACCAAATCCCGAATCTCAGAGCCACAAATCCCCTGCGGACGCAGAGCTGGACATGACAGCACTGATAGATGATGGGAGAAAACATGGCCTGACAACAGCAGGTCGGCGGCTCCATCTGATCAGCTGTGGTGAGAGGATTGATTCAATTCACACACACAAACACACACACACACATGCTGTTAGCTGAACTCACGGGACTTTAAAACTGATAAGAGTTACTAGATGAAGAACAAAGGCTTCAATTAATGACAACATCTCAGACAATGTTGAAGAAAGTTACTTTAGTAATGCATTACAATATTGAGTTACTCCCCAAAACAGTAACTAGTTGAGTTACTCAGTTACTTTTTAGGGTAAGTAATGTGCTACTTTGCATTTACTTTTCTCACCTGGCTTGATCTCTTTCATAAATTGCAGGGTTTTTTTAATATAGGAGCTCTGCATTAACAACACACTCTATAACCTTGACTTACCTTTAAAAAAACATATCAAAAATAAATTAGGATCATGTTATCTGCAGAAAACTTCCTGACCCCAGAGCTACACACATACACACACACACACACACACACACTCACACACACACAAACACACACACACATACTGTTAGCTGAACTCACAAGGTGGGGAAACTGATAATTTATAATTTAGTATATTGTTATGTTCTGTAAACCTCCTGACTCCAGATACAGATTAATGAAAGTTTAAAGCAATGTGCTAGCTACTTTTGTACTTTTTATCATAAATTATGTTTGATACACATTTTTCCTTACTTGAACTAGCCTCTTGCCTTTTTGATGGCAAAAGCTGTAATGTTATATTTAAAAGATGGGAACAATCTTCAATAATGACATTGAAGCTTTCTGTTTAATTCTCATTTGATAAATTGCATATTACGGATATTGATCATTTCATTTAATTCTGAAGCATTTCAGTTGATTCTGTTGAATTTATTTATTTATTTTTTTTGGAATGTAAATAGTAGTTTCAAAATGTTCCAAAAACATATAAAAAGTCACAGAAAACATTTCAAAAGCAACAGAAAACATTTCAAAAGTATCAGAAAACATTTCAAAAGTAACAGAAAACATTTAAAAATAACAGAAAACAGTTCAAAAGTAACAGAAAACATTTAAAAATAACAGAAAACAGTTCAAAAGTAACAGAAAACATTTAAAAATAACAGAAAACAGTTCAAAAGTAACAGAAAACATTTCAAAAGTATCAGAAAACATTTCAAAAGTAACAGAAAACATTTCAAAAGTAACAGAAAACATTTCAAAAGTAACAGAAAACATTAAAAAAACAGAAAACATTTCAAAAGTAACAGAAAACATTAAAAAGTAACAGAAAACATTTCAAAAGTAACAGAAAACATTTCAAAAATAACAGAAAACATTTCAAAAGTAACAGAAAACATTAAAAAAAACAGAAAACATTTCAAAAGTAACAGAAAACATTAAAAAAACCAGAAAACATTTAGAAATTAACAGAAAACATAAAAAAAAAACAGAAAACATTTCAAAAGTAACAGAAAACATTTCAAAAGTAACAGAAAACATTTCAAAAGTAACAGAAAACATTTCAAAAATAACAGAAAACATTTCAAAAGTAACAGAAAACATTAAAAAAACAGAAAACATTTCAAAAGTAACAGAAAACATTAAAAAATAACAGAAAACATTTCAAAAGTAACAGAAAACATTTCAAAAGTAACAGAAAACATTTCAAAAATAACAGAAAACATTTCAAAAGTAACAGAAAACATTAAAAAATAACAGAAAACATTTCAAAAGTAACAGAAAACATTAAAAAATAACAGAAAACATTTCAAAAGTAACAGAAAACATTAAAAAAACAGAAAACATTTCAAAAGTAACAGAAAACATTTCAAAAGTAACAGAAAACATTTCAAAAGTAACAGAAAACATTTCAAAAATAACAGAAAACATTTCAAAAGTAACAGAAAACATTAAAAAATAACAGAAAACATTTCAAAAGTAACAGAAAACATTAAAAAATAACAGAAAACATTTCAAAAGTAACAGAAAACATTAAAAAAAACAGAAAACATTTAGAAATTAACAGAAAACATAAAAAAAACAGAAAACATTTCAAAAGTAACAGAAAACATTAAAAAAATAACAGAAAACATTTAGAAATTAACAGAAAACATAAAAAAAACAGAAAACATTTCAAAAGTAACAGAAAACATTTCAAAAGTAACAGAAAACATTAAAAAAATAACAGAAAACATTTCAAAAGTAACAGAAAACATTAAAAAAATAACAGAAAACATTTCAAAAGTAACAGAAAACATTAAAAAAATAACAGAAAACATTTCAAAAGTAACAGAAAACATTAAAAAATAACAGAAAACATTTCAAAAGTAACAGAAAACATTAAAAAATAACAGAAAACATTTCAAAAGTAAAAGAAAACATTTCAAAAGTAACAGAAAACATTTGAAAGTAACAGAAACAATTTAAAATAACAGAAAACATTCAAAAATAAATAACATAAAACATTTGAAAGTAACAGAAAACATTCAAAAATAAGAACAATTTGTTAGAAAATCATTCCTCTGTTGTATATTGCGTATAATTTTGCACTACAGGATAGATGGAAGATGTAGTCTATTTCTTACTAAACATATTGGATATGGAAAACTATACAATTCAATAGTGTGTCCTCACTTCTTCCCCTGACTGTACATTTATTATGTACCAGCCTTCCTCAATTTACCAGCAATGTCTAAAATTGTCTGCTGCTTTTTACACATAATTACAGGAAGACACGCCTGAAGTTCCTGTGAAGTTTGTCCAGCGATCTTCCCTCTGGATCAAGATAACATCAGTTGAAAGAGGATAAAGTTTCAGATATTGTTCCTGCTTATTTTCAGATTCAGGTTGCTTTTTCAGCTGCTCAGTGAGAAGCAGAGAGTTTATGTATACTGTACTATTGGAATATGTAAGGCAAGAATATTGTTTTTCATGCTCTGGTCAGCTTTGAGATGTTTGATAATGTCTTTCAGATTACAGTAGTTGAAGGAAAGCAACAGCACTCTTACATTTCAATATCCTTAATGTGAGTTTAATGTAAAGAGTTTTATTCCTATTTAAATTCTGATAAACTCTCATCTTAAAGCTAATTATGCATGCAAAAAAATACAGATTTATTCCATCTATAGCCTGATTACATAAACCAAATTACCTCATTTAAATAACAATTTAATTTAAAGGTAATACTTTAATATAACATGGACATGGAGTATTTTTGATCCATATTCAGATTTTTAGATTGATAAAAAGTGATGGTAAATATGTCAACAAAATAAGAATTTCAAACTTTTATCTGACGCTCAGATTGCTGTTTCGCAAATGTATGCAAATGAGGGCCTATTTAATTAGATAATGCTTCATTTGCATATTTCAACTGCACTTAATGTTTCAGAGAACAAGCTCTCCATTCTTAATGCAATCACTGGGGAATGTCTGCTGCTTTAATTTGCACCCTATTCAGCCGTCGAGTTTCACCTTAAAGTAATTTTCTCAAAACATTAACATTAAAGCATCATATATGCAATGGGGAACAGTTTAATTCTGATGCATTTCAGCTGGACGTTTGTCTTAACTTTTCTTTTTTCTCCTCTTTTTTTAATGGAACTGCATTTTTTCCCCATGTTGGCGTAGGTTTCCTCCGGGTGCTCCGGTTTCCTCCACAGTCCAAACACATGCGCTATAGGTGTTTTGGGTGAGTTAAATTGGCCATAGTGTATGTATGTGTGTGTGAATGAGTGTGTATGGGTGTTTCCCAGTACTGGGTTACCGCTGGAAGGGCATCCACTGTGTAAAACATAAGCTGTAATAGTTGGGGGTTCATTCCGCTGTGGTGACCCCTAATAAATAAGGTAGTACGTTGAAGATGACTGAATGAATGAATTCTTGTTTCGGAATGTTCAGAAAACATTTAGAATACATTCTAAAAATGGAACATTCCACGGAAAAATGGAATGTTCGATTAGGCAAGGCAAGTTTATTTTTATAGCACTGTTACGTTTTTAAAGATGTTTTAGTGGGATGCTGTAACATTTAAGTGAGACAGGTGTAATGTGTGCGACAGATCAAAGATGAGGCAGAATCAATTCTCTATTTAAGCTTTTTACTCAATAGTTGAAAATTATTGAACAGGAATTGGAGAGGAAAAAGAAAATAAACATTTATAATTATCTTTAAACAAAAACAAAGAGTGTAAGCCAAATCAAAGAAATTAACAAAACAAAACGATCCTTAAAACTAAAGTCTAAACTAGGCGTCAAAAATAAATACAAATAAACACCGAAATCTTCAGTGTATACGACACCCGAACTAAACTAATTAAAGCTACAAAACTCAAAATACACAACTGGCAAAACACTCAAGCTAATCTAAAAAAACATCAATCTAAACTAAAACAAACCGGATAAATCGGTCAAAGTTTAGAACCACACAACAACCATTACATTATGTTACTTAAAGCCAACGAAGTTCAACAAGCAAACTCGAATTACCACAGTAAACTGAGATAATAAATCACTAAACAGCCGAAGCATAGCACAATCAAATTGCGTGGAGCACTAATGGTACGCCGAGGCTGAGCGCACATCACACACTGGTCTGTCGGGGCTTTAAATCCTGGCGGCTCGTCCTGGGATTGGTGGAACCGACACAGTCATAATGATGATGGACAGAATGGTAAACCAATAAGAAACCTAAAAGACTAAACAAGCAGAGAGGAGGGTCAAAAAAATAGACAAAGAAAACAGCAAACATAACAAGCACATTTCATACACAGTGGCAATTTTCCATATTCCAAAACACCGGTGTATCATATTTTCTCATTTTACTCTGGGACTTCCCCATTAATATTTGCAAAACCAAGAGAAAACTTTATTAAAATGAGTCTTTTTAAAGAATCAAAGCAACCTACTTAACGTTTAAAGAGCTTTGTAAGAACATTTGTGTCCCTAGACCACAAAACCAGCCTAAAGAATGCCAAAAATATATTGTATAAATGAAAATTATTATCTTAAAAGGAAAGTCCACCCAAAAATGAAAATTTACTCATTATTTTCTCTCCCTCAAGTGGTTATAGACCTTTATGTGTTTCTTTATTCTGTTGAACACAAAAGAAGATATTTTTAAGAATGCTAAATAACGGTTCTATTTTGTGTGTTTTTGTGTTTATTTATGTGAATTGCATTATGGGATGTTGATCTCTGCTCTGTCGACATTTGATTTTGAAAATTCACATCTACAGTTTAACAAAGTGACTTTTATTTAGTGTAGTTTGAGATAATATAATGTAGAAGGAGTAATATATAGACCATTTTGAGGGATGTAAACAAAAACAATGGTCCCAATGTATTTCCTGTGTTACATGTTTAATTTCTATAGCTTCCGAGAATAAGCTACAAATTGAGAAATAATGTTATGATAGCTGTTATATCATTAAGTTATGATTGAATTGCCTCTTGTTACAGTTATGAAATAGTTTGACAACAAGCAGGAAATGTTCATGGGTCAATGACATCACCACACTGAAATGGTCTATAAAGATAAATAAATCTGTGAAATAACAGAACATGTACTTACAGTGTATTACAAGGCTGTTGTAGTGTAGTATACAACACAAACAACCAGCCACAGCCATATCACCTAGCAGCCCAAGAGCGGTTACTCACTGAAGCTAAGCAGGGCTGAGCTTGGCCAGTATCTGGATGGGAGACCACATGGAACCGCATGCGGTCTGTGTGTGTCCTAATGCCCCAGTATAGTGACGGGGACACTATACTGTCAGTGAGCGCCGTCTTTCAGATAAGACATTAAACTGAGGTCCTGACTCTCTGTGCTCATTAATAATCCCATGGGACTTCTCACAAAGAGCAGGGTGTAACCCTGGTGTCCTGGGCAACATCCCCCCCCATCAACCCTTACGGATCATGGCCTCCCAATCATCCCCATCCACCGGATTGGCTCCATCACTGTCTCTTCTCTCCGCCAATAGCTGGTGTGTGATGAAGCACTGGCGCTGTTGTCTTGTGGCTGCCGTCACATCATCCAAGAGAAGCTGCACACTGGTGGTAGTGTGGAGAGACCCCCCTCATGATTGTGAAGCACTTTTAGATGTATGGCCATACACAATAAATACACATTACATTACACTACAACAGATGATATAGCACTGCAGACTAACCCCGGTGTCCTGGCCAAATTCCCTTCATGGGCACTCACTTATCATGGCCCACAATCATCCCCATCCACTGAATTGGCTCTATCAGCTGGTGGTGGTGTGGAGAGACCCCCCTCGTGATTGTGAAGCACTTTGGGTGTATGGCCATACACAATAAATGCGCTATATAAATACACATTACAACCCAGACAATATAGCACTGCAAACTATTACAAATGTTCAGAAAATTCACATCTGGTTGGAAGAAAGATCAAGGTCCCATAATGCATTTCAAAAGCAGAAATAAATGGGGGGAAATAAAAATATGAATACGGTGTAGGATGAGTAAACTCAAAAAAATGTTGAGTAATTTATTTAACCCAGTGGTTGAGTTAAAATATTTGGTGCTTTGTTGGGTTATTTTTAACCTTTATTGGGTTATTTGTTTAATAACTCAACCAGTTCGTTTAAATATTTGGTGCTTTGTTGGGTTATTTTTAAACTTCATTGGGTTATTTATTTAATAGCTCAACCATTTCGGTTTAATATTTGGTGCTTTGTTAGGTTATTTTTAACCTTCATTGGGTTATTTATTTAATAGCTCAACCAGTTTGGTTAAATATTTGGTGCTTTGTTGGGTTATTTTTAACCTTCATTCGGTTATTTATTTAATAGCTCAACAAGTTCGGTTAAATATTTGGTGCTTTGTTGGGTTATTTTTAACCTTCATTCGGTTATTTATTTAATAGCTCAACAAGTTCGGTTAAATATTTGGTGCTTTGTTGGGTCATTTTTCACCTTTATTGGGTTACTTATTTAATAACTCAACCAGTTGGGTTAAAAATTTTGAATTTCAACAGTCAACTGATTTAACTGACACAGAACAGCTGTATTATTATGTGTACGTGATGTTGTTTTTGCGTTATGAAGTTTATTTAAGCTCTAAAGAAATAATGTTATTTTTTTATCAAATTACCTCTCCGCGTCATCTGTTTCACCAGCACTCTTAATTATTGATGATACAAACGCACGCTTCAAAGCCGATCTATATTAAATGGATAAACACGCTAAAGGTTTGGACCTTAAAATGTAATGGAAATAAAGCATTTTCAATACTTTTAAAAACTGTATGTTATTTATTTACACAGCCATAATTATAGTAGTTCTAGTAGCGATAGTAATACCAGAATGGAAAAAAAAATTACATTTAATAAAAATAACAATGCATTGGGTTAAAATAACCCACAGTTAAGGTGCTATAAAAACCTATAGTTGGGTTATATGATGGGGTATTTTTAACCTAAGTATTTCAACTGAGTAAAGTGTAGGAAAAACAAATACTATGGAGCTCAATGGATTCCAGCGTTCTGTAAGATTTCTTCGTTTGTGTTCAACAGAGGAAAGAAACTCAAGGAACCTGTAAATGAAGACAGAATGGTCCTCTTTGCTTGAGCGATCCCTTTAAATGATGCATTACAGTATATTATGTTTGCATTATTAAAAAAGATGATGCTCAGCGAGTAAAAGTGCACATCTTTACTAACAATGCCTGCCGTCCCAGTCCAGCAGCTGCGTGTATCAGGTTGTGAACACGTGTGTGTCGTCCTCCCTCGTGTGTTTGCAGTAATTGCCGCTGCATTAGCATGAAGCCTGCGGTGTCCCTCTGAAACTCTGCATATATTAGCGCTGCGTGCTCCTGTATCACGGCTAATAAGCGGCGAGCAGCTTCTCTCCTGGGCTTTTCTGCCATACCTGCACATGGACAGAAGCGCTGAGTCTTCCTCAAGTGCTGCTTTATAACCCTCCTGACAAACACGCGCTGCTTTATAGATGTTTTTGTCCTCTAGCTGGATTGGTTTTCTTTTGAGAGTTTATTTCATGCAATAATAGTGTCATGCGGCGCTGCTGTCCTCCATATATCAGAACAAGAGAGAGGTTAGCTAAAGGACTTGTGGAGGTTTCAATTAGACGCTGATAAACTGCTCTGATTGGGCTTTTCTGCATCTGCTTTAATGGTTTCATTCTGCTGCAGCTTTTTAAACACATTATTCATTATATGAACAGCTGAAGGATCGGGATGAGCTTTGTGACTGTAAAGATGTAGGAGATATCAATTGAAATAGTATTTATGTGTCATTACTACATTAATAACTAGTGTATATAGCTAGTATTTCCATAATATATATCTATACTGTGTATATTTATTATGTATATATAGATGCAAATACACTACCTGACAAAAGTCTTGTCGTTGATCTCAGTTGTAAGAGCAACAAATAATAACTCAAGTTCAAGTTGATCATTTGGAAAAGTGGCAGAAGGTCGAACTGCATCCCAATCATCACAAATACTGCAGAAGACCTTCTGGAACCCTCCAAGATTCTCACACAAATCAGTCAAGTTTGGTGAAGGAAACATCATGGTTTGGGATTGCATTCAGTATGGGGGCGTGCGAGAGATCTGCAGAGTGGATGAACAACATCAACAGCCTGAGGGATCAAGATATTTGTCCTGCCAGGATAGCGCTCCTTCTCATACTTCAGCCTCCACATCAAAGTTCCTGAAAGCAAAGAAGATCAAAGTGCTCCAGGATTGACCAGCCCAGTCACCAGACATGAACATTATTGAGCATGTCTGGGGTAAGATGGAGGAGGCATTGAAGAAGCTCGATGAACTCTGGGAGTCCTGCAAGAAGGCTTTCTTCACCATTCCAGATGACTTTATTAATCAGTGATTTGAGTCATTGCAGAGATGTATGGATGCAGTCCTCCAAGCTCATGATGGAGTCAGACACAATATTCATTCTGTTTCCACTGCAGCATGACCACATATTCTATACTGGACATTATTGAAGGTTCAGTGACCAGACTTTAGTCTAAGCAGAGTCAGACCTTACAGTCCTAATGAAATCATTCAACATCAAGACATGATCATATTTTATTGTGGTCAAATAAGCGTCATCTAGAGGCCTTTACCTTTCATATAAGCCACTTCTGATAACAAATGATCAAGAAGTTAAGTTATTATTTGTTGTTTCTATAACTTGGATAGATCACAAGACTTTTGTCAGGTAGTGTATACATTTACCTTATATACTGCATATGCAGTAGTCTGAAAAAGTGTTCGCAACCCTTAATTCATTCATTCATTTTCTTTTCGGCTTAGTCCCTTTATTAATTCAGGGTTGTCACAGCGGAATGAACCGCCTACTTATCCAGCACATTTTTAACGTAGCGGATTCCCTTCCAGCTGCAGCCTATCTCTGGGAAACATCCACACACACTCACTCACACTCACACACTATGGACAATTTAGCTTACCCATTTCACTTGTACCGCATGTGTTTGGACTGTGGGGGAAACCGGAACACCCGGAAGAAACCCACGCAAACGCAGCAAACTCTACACAGAAACGCCAACTGACCCAGCCGAGGCTCGAACCAGCACCCTTCCTGCTGTGAAGCGACAGCACTACCTACTGTGCCACTGCGTCGCCCGCCACGCTTAATGATGTCTTATTTTTTTACATGTCACGCTTTAATGTTTCAGATCATCAAACTAATGAAAATATTAATCAAAGATAACAAGTTTTGAAATGAAGGGTTTTATTATTAAGGGAAAACTTAAATACAAAACTACATACAGTAGCCCTGTGTGGGAAAAGTGCATGTATATTTATATAGATACACATACATATGCACAGTGCACACACACAAACACATATGCATCATGTAAATACACTTTTATTTTGCCTGCAATTATTCAATCATTCATTTTCTTTTTGGCTTAGTCCCTTTATTAATCTGTGATTTCCACAGCGAAATGAACCGCCAACTCATCCAGCATATGTTTTACACAGCGGATGCCCTTCCAGCTGCAATCCAACACTTTCAATCTCACACACACACACACACTATGGCCAATTTAGTTTACCCAATTCACCTGTACCGCATGTCTTTGGACTTGTGGGGGAAACCGGAGCACCCGGAGGAAACCCACGCCAACACAGGGAAAACATGCAAACTCCACACAGAAATGCCAACTGATTCAGCCGAGGCTCGAACCAGCGACCTTCTTGCTGTGAGGCGATCGCGCTACCCAGTGCACCACTGTGACGCCGTACCTGCAATTAATAGTAATTAATGTTTTGGTGTCACTATAAAAATAAAACCTACATTTCCCTTATGAAAATAAACCATGTTTTTATTAGTAAAACCATAGTAACCATGTTTACTGCGTGGTTAATTTGTGGTTACTATAGTCAACAATGTTGATCACAAATAAACAACAGCTTTGCAGCAATAACCATAGCGTGGTGTTTATAGTAAAACTGTGCTTTTATAAATATATAAATAAATCAGTGTGCCAAAATCAGCATAGTTACTACAGTTTTACTCTAAAATAAAAACAGCCAACAGATCAAGCTATCTTTTGCATGACACACTGACATGAACAATACAATCATATGCTGTTTTTTTTTTTGTTTTGCATGCACAAAAAACTTACAGTAAATCTAAAAGTGCTGCAGTGCTCATGCCGGGTCAGTAGTTGGCGCTGTGTGTTTGTGCAAAAACAATATAAGCAGTCTGTTTGATTGTTAAGAAGTCAGTCAATATTATTCATTCATTCATTTTCTTTTGGGCTTAGTCCCTTTATTAATCAGGGGTCGCCACAGCGGAATGAACTGCCAACTTATCCAGAATATGTTTTATACAGTGGATGTCCTTCCAGTTGCAACCCAGTACAGGGAAACACCCATACACACTCATTCACACACATAAACTACGACCAATTTAGTTCATCAGTTCCCCTAGCGCATGTGAACTTCCCCTATAGCGCATGTATAGCGCATAAAAACTTCACACAGAAATGCCAACTGACCCAGCCGAGGCTCAAACCAGCGACCTTCTTGCTGTGAGGCGACAGCGTCACTCACTGCGCCACTGTGCCGCCCAAGTCAATCTTATAATAATATTAATTTTGCTTTCAAAAAACTTGCAATGCAATCCATTTACAAAAGTGAATTATCAAAACACAGACAGATTTTCCATGCTTGCTTTGCGGAATAATAAACCACATCCCTAAATCTCACTGCAAAAATAATAAAGCACTTATTGTATCGACGACCATTTAAAAATATAGTTATGAATTTGTACAGAATTGCTTGATGTATTCACTTATTCCTTCTTTCATTCTTCAGCTCTCTGTTCATCTTATTGTGGAGGTAAGTTGTAACTTTAATGTTCAAGACTTTATTTATTTTCTCCTATATTATTAGCTGTAGAAAACTACTCTCCAGATGCTGCACACTAGTATTGACTTTGACATTTTATTTTAATAATAATATTTATATTGGACTTTTTATTGTTTACAATTTCTATTTAAGTGTTTTACTGTAAGTGCTAATGAATCTGAAGTCAAATTAATATAAATATTTAATATATATTATATAAGAGCTAAATGTTTTAGTATACATTTGGATTACTAAAGATATATAAACAAAGCAGCACAGATTATAATATAAACTACTGGTAATATGCAAATAAAATATGCAAATATTGAGGTTTGTTACTCGTAAAGACCAGAGTATTGTTTATAAATGAGTAGATCTACTAGTAGATGATATTAGCCCAGCACTACCTCTAATATTTATATTTACTGTACATTATTCACAACTCAAACTCAATTCCGATAAGCTCTTCATTTATGAAAGGTGCCACCAGCACATTAATACTCTTCAAACTGACTTTCTGAGGCACAGATACAAAAATTATCTGTATATAATATAATATTGCGTCAGTATATACATTTGTGTATCTTTATTGCTAGTTTTGAAGGAAAACGTCATATATTACAATATTAACTCACTTAATAAGTTACAATATGTTACTTGTTTGCTTTTTAAGGAAATTAATGTGTTAAAGTATGTGTTATGTTATTTTATAGTTAATTATTTTAAGCGTAAGATTGGCTTATATATAAATTTGTATTATTTTTTCTTAACTATTTGTAGCTGAGTGAGGTGATTTGTATAACGATGTGAGGACTCTTATTATGAATTGACCCTTAAGCTAGAGGCGTAGTTTAAACAGAAACATGATTTATTACCGTATAATTTAACTTTTTAATTCTAAATCGAGATATTGTTGTCTTCAGATTTTCGAGATGTTTATTATAAATAGTCTTGTTTATTTAATTTGCTTTATAGGTATTTTGCGTTTTATGCAATCTCAGGGGTGGTGGGTGTGGACTGGGACTTTTATTCTGAAGTGTCATTGGATGCTAGTTTGATAGCGGAAGTTCGTGCCGCTGGTGGCTGCAGTTCAGGCGGATCCCGTCAGTGTCTGATCACAAACTTTCTGTCAAACCCGAAAAACACACAGAACCCGGTAAGTGTTCCGCTCATCGACCGTACACACCCGTTAAACACCCGGAACCATGAGTTGACAACCGAAAAACCGGCGCGAGCCAGTTGAGGAGCGCAGGCCTGTGATACTCTGTCTCTCTCTCTCCCTGTGTGTATGTGTGTGTGTGTTTCAGGTGACATGGGGGATAAGGAGTTGATGTGGGCCCTGAAAAACGGAGATCTGGATGAAGTGAAGAATATTCTAGTGAAGGTGAGACACACACTACATCACACACACACACACTTCATCTCACACACACACACATTCATAAGCGTGTACAAACAGGTCTGACAGCACTTGCAGGTTTATAGACCCTTTACAGAACAGTACTATGAGGGTACAATAAGGTTTTATTTATACCATGGCACTGAGTGAATAACACAGTCACAAAATAATAATCATGGTTATTCTAAAAAAAGTTTCCTGTATTATCTTAATCATAGATCAAAATGCTTAACTTTAGCTCTAATCAGTTCCTTAAATCATTAAAATATCAAGTAAATTAGCAGTAAAACTAACAGTTTGATGTTTTCTATCAGATTATTATGTAATAAGAAGCATAAACCTGACAACAGGTTGTTTATTATTACAATTAGTAACATCAAGTCTGTGTGGTGATTATGCTGTTGTTTCATTATTATTATTATTATTATTATTGTCTATTTACATCTATTCTGCTTCCTAAATTTTAAATAATATGGCTTTTTAATTTTTTTTTTTTCTATGTAAAGATCTTTAACACAAGTTAAATGATAAAAGCGATACAGAAATAAGGATGACTTGACTTTATTATTGTATGATGTACAGCACTTTGGTCAGTCCGGTTGTTGTTAAATGTGATTTATGAATAAATATGGCATTGTATTGTATAAATAAGTTAATGCGATTTGTTTATTAAGGAATTAGTAGTCCAGCTAATAATTAGCAGACTAGTTTTTATCATTAGGTGTTTACTCTGCGTCTGTATATTTGTTTTATTGTATTTATTTAAAAGCATTTTTTAGCACGTGTTTTTTGATGTGTTAACCAATAGTAAAAGTTGATGTCAGATAAAAACTTTTCTGAGATCATCGTGAAACGTTCATTATAACTTCTAATTTATTATGGACTACTTTGTACATCCACTATCTATCTGACTAGTTTGGCTGTTTATTTATTTATTTATTTATCTACTGATTGACTTTTCATTTATTTCTTCAAGTGAATATGAAATGTGGATTAGCAACACCTTTTATTTCCATGAGTAAAGTGCACTACATTGACATGACAATGTCTGGAAACATCAACTGTGATGTGTTGTGTTTATGGTAAAAGCAACAGGTGAATGTTTACTGAGAGATTATTCAGCTGAACTGTGTTTGATTAAGGAACACAACAACATTCGGTCATTTATTAAAATCAGCATGCCATAGATAGATAGATTGATCAGTAGATAGGTGGATGGATGGATATATGGACAGATGGACGTACAGATAGATGGATGGATAGATAGATCAATAGATAGGTGGGTGGATAGATGGATGGAATGATAGATGGACAGATGGATGAACAGATAAATGAATGGATATGTGGATGGATAGATGGGTAGACGGGTGGATGGATAGACAAATGGATATGTGGATGGATGGATGGATAGATAGATAGGTAGATAGGTAGGTAGGTAGGTGGAGGGATAGATGGATGGATGAATGGATAGGTGGATAGACGAATGGATATGTTGACAGATAGATGGGTAGATGGATAGATAGATGGATAGATAGATAGATAGATAGATAGATAGATAGATAGATAGATAGATAGATAGATAGATAGATAGATAGATAGATAGATAAAGGGATAGATAAGTGGATGGATGGATGGATGGATGGACGGATAGGTAGGTAGGTAGGTAGGTGGATGGATGGATGGGTAGATAGATAGATAGATAGATAGATAGATAGATAGATAGATAGATAGATAGATAGATAGATAGATAGTTAGGTGGAGAGGTGGATGGATGGATAGATATATAGATAGATTGATAGGTGGAGGGGTGGATGGATGGATAGATAGATAGATAGATAGATAGATAGATAGATAGATAGATAGATAGATAGATAGATAGATAGATAGATAGATAGATAGATAGATAGATAGATAGATAGGTGGAGGGGTAGATGGATGGATAGATATATAGATGGATAGATAGATAGGTGAAGGGGTAGATGGATAAATAGATATATATAGATTGAAAGGTGGAGGGATAGATAGATAGATAGATAGATAGATAGATAGATAGATAGATAGATAGATAGATAGATAGATAGATAGATAGATAGGTGGAGGGGTAGATGGATAGATAGATAGATAGATGGATGGATGGATGGATGGATAGATAGATAGGTGGAGGGGTAGATGGATAAATAGATATATATATATATATATATATATATAGATTGAAAGGTGGAGGGGTAGATGGATGGATAGATATATATATAGATAGATAGGTGGAGGGGTAGATGGATGGATAGATATATAAATATATAGATTGAAAGGTGGAGGGGTAGATGGATGGATAGATATATAGATAGATAAACTATTTATAATATCTATCCGTCTGTTTGTAATAGAGGGTAGTGTTGGGCGATACACAAAATTTTCAGATCTCTATATCGTCCCCCTGTGAGATTGCTGGTACACGATACTATGGCATGGGGGAAGTGTTATGTTTATATATAATGTTTTATTTATATGTTTAACCATATCTAAACATATTTAATAACCTATTATTATTAATAACTTATTTAGTAACCTACTGCATTTGTATTACGTTTGATATTGGATAATAATTCAAACCAATGTAAATCACCGCGCTCTTACAGCTAAATAGGTGCTGAGATTAAAATAATTTTAAACAAGACTCGATGCTACAGTGCGGCGCAGGACAGGATTTGATTGTGACTTGGGGTTCATGCCGTTATCCTCGGCCCGCGGGACTGCCGCTAAATGGATATAATACACATGGATGAAAGCAAATGAAATGATATTTATCTACGCACGGAAGAAACAAGGATGCATTAAGGTCCTTTCAGACGGGATGTGGATTGAGGACTCGCCGGTCGCACATGACTTTCTATGCGGTGAAGTTTTCCATGCATGTTTTTGTTCCGTTGAGCACGGCGCGGCTTCAGGTCTAATCATCACAGAAATAATCATCAACAGAGTCACATGTGTATTTGCTAAGATCTAACACAATGTTGCGCTTGGCATATGTGTTTATTGTTTTCTGATAAGAGTTTAATTTTAGCCATGGCTGCAGTGAGTCGGCAATAGCCTATAGCTCTAATATTAAATAGCCTATTTGACTTAAAACTTTTCACTGAGCTCAGTAAAATGTTCTTTGATTAAGTTATTAATAATCTGTTTAATAATTCTTTAATGCCAAAACGAATGGTAAAATACAGGTTGTAATTTAATTTAATGTAGGCTAGTTTAAGTGAATAAATAAATAAACTATATTTGAATAGGCCTAACATATTTTTACATTTAATAAACAGGTTATTTTCTGAATAATGTGCATGTCCGTGTTTATCATTCTATCGAATTAAACACAAATAAGACGAGTATATTCTGTGTATTTGAAGGAGCAGTCAATGCATGCACTGAAAAAATAGGCTTTAGGCCACTTTAAAACTTAAATAGGCTAATATTTATGGATATAAAAGATGAATAACTTTTTTTGTGAAAGCAAGAGAGAATCTTGCAGGAGTGCTGTTATAAAGGAGTCTCAAATGACCAACGACCGCAACACGCTTTATTCCAGAACATTTGAGCTGGATTCAGAGTTCTCTCACTTTCTTCTTCAGTTGTTTCATTTTTACTAATCGTTTTGTTTGTTTGTTTGTTTGTTTGTTAATTCCAGTTTTGATATTTAGTCTATTATTTTTATGTAACAACTTGCAAACTAATTTGCTATAAGATGTGGCTGTGCCCTCACATGCTGCTCGCACTTCAACTGCTGCAGAGAGAGAGAGAGAGAGAGAGAGAGAGAAAGAGAGAGAGAGAGAGAGAGCGAGCGAGAGAGAGCAATCAAATAATTAATTTTTATTCGAAAGTGTCGGTCAAGTGATGTTGATGTGAACAACTGAAGCTGTCAAATTATTTTTAGTTCGTTTATAATTAATGATGATGATGATGATTAAAAATAATAATAATATTAATTTTATTCAATAATCCAATTAACACATGTAATATATAGGGCCAGACAGAATCTGCGGACATTTTTGGCTATTTCTGCGGAGAATTTCGGTAAAAATCTGCTGATTTCTGCTGAATTATTTTGGCAGTATCATAACTAAAACCTTAATATGTGAAATAAAAAATAATCTCTTTTTAACTTGTATTTAATGTTTAAAATGCAAATCCAATTAGCTTCACTTTATTTGGTAAACAAAGCAAGTCTCTCGTATAATATCTCTACTAAAAGACAGAAAATTTGACTGTACAAACTGCACTGTACATAAATCAGATCAACGTTTTCATATTAGTCAATAATATTACTGTAATTAATTTAAACTGAATAAATGTAGATTTACACACATTTACTCAAGTAAATAAACAGAAATAATGATGGGCTAAAAATCTGTGTAATTTTCCGCGCGCAGACTCCGTGTGGGCCTAGTAATGAGCTAAATATCGTCTTTAAAATCGTCATACATCTCAGCTCTCGGCGATATCTTTGCCTATCGTCGATACACGATACTATGGGCACAACCCTAATAGAGGAACTTGATGATGTCAGCCTGAATGTAACGTCTCTTTAGAGTTGCTTGTAGTTGAAGATGGCGCAGGGTTTGTGACTCATTTAAATAATGTGACTTTCAGTTTCAGTAAAGGGCTGCGTGTGTTAGAGGACTCGAGCTCCAGACATTAAATACTCGTCTGTTTGAGTTAGTCTTATATGTTGTGTGTTTGTATTTTTTCTTTCATTTGTTGTCTGTTGTCTTCCTGAGGCGCTCTCCAATAGGAAGAGAGAGTGAGTGATGATGTCAGCGGAAAGGGAAACTCTCTTCAGAGGTTTAAAAGAGCAGATTATCAAGACGAGTTGTGTTGTTGTTGTTGTTGTTGTTGTTGTTGTTGTGTAGCCATGATTTGATCACAATAGCATGAGGAACAGACAGATGTTGATTATCTCCAGCCGTTGCTTTTGTTGATAATAAAATCAACAGGAGGGGGATTTAGAAAAGTGTGTGTGTTTTATTCTGCATTAGTAAATGGTGTCAGGGATATTTCTATGCATGTTTTAATTTCCAAGAATAACCAGGGTATATAAATATGATAGTCATTCAGTACTATGGTATTTCCACGGTTAACACACACACACACACACACACACACACACACACACACAGTAGGTGATCTGTTGAGTGTGTATCCTGTGTCACAATATCACATCACAGCCTTGCCTTGTGTAACTATATACAGTCCTCACAGACCCCAGAGGAGTGTGTGTGTGTGCGCGCGTGCGTTTGTGTGTATGTGTGCTGAAATGAGTTCCTCCTACTTAGATATAATTAGTGTGTGTGTGTGGGTGGGGGTGTTTGTGCATTTGAATGTGTAGTGTGTTTCTTTTTTAAGGTAGTGTGTTGTGGTTGAGTGTGTGTTTTGAGTGGTGTGCTAGTGTGTGTTTATGTGGAGTGTGTGTTTTGAGTGGTGTGCTAGTGTGTGTTTATGTGGAGTGTGTGTTTGAGTGGTGTGCTAGTGTGTGTTTATGTGGAGTGTGTGTTTGAGTGGTGTGCTAGTGTGTTGTGGTTGAGTGTGTGTTTTGAGTGGTGTGCTAGTGTGTGTTTATGTGGAGTGTGTGTTTTGAGTGGTGTGCTAGTGTGTGTTTATGTGGAGTGTGTGTTTTGAGTGGTGTGCAAGTGTGTGTTTATGTGGAGTGTGTGTTTGAGTGGTGTGCTAGTGTGTTGTGGTTGAGTGTGTGTTTTGAGTGGTGTGCTAGTGTGTGTTTATGTGGAGTGTGTGTTTTGAGTGGTGTGCTAGTGTGTGTTTATGTGGAGTGTGTGTTTGAGTGGTGTGCTAGTATGTGTTTATGTGGAGTGTGTGTTTTGAGTGGTGTGCTAGTGTGTGTTTATGTGGAGTGTGTGTTTGAGTGGTGTGCTAGTGTGTGTTTATGTGGAGTGTGTGTTTGAGTGGTGTGCTAGTATGTGTTTATGTGGAGTGTGTGTTTTGAGTGGTGTGCTAGTGTGTGTTTATGTGGTGTGTGTTTGAGTGGTGTGCTAGTGTGTGTTTATGTGGTGTGTGTTTGAGTGGTGTGCTAGTGTGTGTTTATGTGGAGTGTGTGTTTGAGTGGTGTGCTAGTGTGTGTTTATGTGGAGTGTGTGTTTGAGTGGTGTGCTAGTGTGTGTTTATGTGGAGTGTGTGTTTGAGTGGTGTGCTAGTGTGTGTTTATGTGGAGTGTGTGTTTGAGTGGTGTGCTAGTATGTGTTTATGTGGAGTGTGTGTTTGAATGGTGTGCTAGTCTGTGTGTTTATGTGGAGTGTGTGTTTGAGTGGTGTGCTAGTGTGTGTGTTTGAGTGGTGTGCTAGTATGTGTTTATGTGGAGTGTGTGTTTGAATGGTGTGCTAGTGTGTGTTTATGTGGAGTGTGTGTTTGAGTGGTGTGCTAGTGTGTGTTTATGTGGAGTGTGTGTTTGAGTGGTGTGCTAGTATGTGTTTATGTGGAGTGTGTGTTTTGAGTGGTGTGCGAGTGTGTGTTTATGTGGAGTGTGTGTTTGAATGGTGTGCTAGTCTGTGTGTTTATGTGGAGTGTGTGTTTGAGTGGTGTGCTAGTGTGTGTTTATGTGGAGTGTGTATTTGAGTGGTGTGCAAGTGTGTGTTTATGTGGAGTGTGTGTTTGAGTGGTGTGCTAGTATGTGTTTATGTGGAGTGTGTGTTTGAGTGGTGTGCTAGTGTGTGTGTTTGAGTGGTGTGCTAGTATGTGTTTATGTGGAGTGTGTGTTTGAGTGGTGTGCTAGTGTGTGTGTTTGAGTGGTGTGCTAGTATGTGTTTATGTGGAGTGTGTGTTTGAATGGTGTGCTAGTGTGTGTTTATGTGGAGTGTGTGTTTGAGTGGTGTGCTAGTGTGTGTTTATGTGGAGTGTGTGTTTGAGTGGTGTGCTAGTGTGTGTTTATGTGGAGTGTGTGTTTGAGTGGTGTGCTAGTGTGTGTTTATGTGGAGTGTGTGTTTGAGTGGTGTGCTA